>NW_012101366.1:3986993-3988473 GCF_000951045.1 Mandrillus leucophaeus
GTGTTGTCAATGCTGTGGAAATTGTGCTTGGGAGCAACACATTGGAGCTGATGGTGGTAGCTGACTCTCAGGGTGTTGTCCTGGTCTGCCACTCATAGTTGTGTGACCTTGGCAAGTCATTTGACTTTTCTCATGTCATTTTCCTGATCCTTAAAAGGATGTTGGAGAAAAATAAACATTTTAAGATATTTCTGGAACATGTCCGTATCAACAAGAGACTTGGATGGATTAAAATGGATGATTTGGCCATTGAATTGAGTATTTATTCAAGGTTAACCTGAATTATTAATTATTTTGTTTAGTCTCCAGATAACATTTCATTAGGTCGCCTTTTACCTCCGTAATCTGAGTACCAGAGAGGCCCTGAAATCAACTCCAAGGGCTGATGGTAAGTCCTATTTCACTCCCTGCCAAGTTTATATCTGTTTTGAGGATTCATAAAAGACTTAAGAGTTTATTAATCCTCTGCTTTTAATTAACATTTTGTTTGTTTTAGTTTTTTATTTGTTTGTTTTTGAGACAGGGTCTTGCTCTGTTCCCTGGGCCGGAGTGTGATGGCTCAATCACAGCTCACTGTTACCTCAAATTCCTGAGCTCAAGGGATCCTTCTGCCTCACCCTCCTAAGTGGCTGGGACTACAGGTGCATACCATTATCCCAGCTTATTTGGGTTCTTAAAATGTGTGATGTTACATGACTCACTCCTTTCCAGCTAAACAGTCCATTCCTGTGGGGATCCAGATAGAGCTAAAACTGGAGAATGGGGTCAGAGATGCTAGTCAATTTTGGAGTGAAGTCCATTAAAAAGAAGATTTATGAAGAAAGTGGTTTTGCATCACACAATCATCTCAGAGTTTTCTAACTGTCTGTGTTAATCAGATTTTACCCTGATATTAGTAACTTGAAATTTCATTTAAATCCTTTGCCCAATAATTATTCTGTCTTTTCCTTTATAGAATTTTGAACACTCATTTTTGTTTAAATGTTAGCCAATATCTTGAAAGTACTGTGCCCATTTTTTTTTGTAATAATGGAGTATTTCATAAAGGAGTAATTATAAATCATAAATGACAGAAAGCAGAAATATTTTATTCTTTTTTATTTGAGCTAGGAAAATTGGAACCATCAGACCAAATAATCCCACTTAAGGCCTCTGTTGTTCTGAAATCATAAAGAAATTCTGATTGCGTGGTATGTGTAAGAGAGAAAGAGAGAGATCACACGTGGGCGTGTAGAAATCTGAACTTAACTTTTCTCTTGCTTCTCCAGTGACAACTGGTTCCCATCTACCTGCTCTGTATTCCTTATCATCAGCAAAGAAGTATACAAAGTCTTCACTCTCTTCTGAAAAGCAAGTTAAGGATACTCTGGGGCTGATAGTACATGTGGTGTTTGACTATAAGCCCAATGGGGAGAATTTAAATACTTAACCATTTAAAATAACTTAGATCAATTGTTATAAGGGGAGTGACTGATGGAAA
>NW_012101366.1:3990943-3993435 GCF_000951045.1 Mandrillus leucophaeus
TGCCAAGATTGAGAAACCAGAGCTAGATTAAGGTCTTGCCTCCATGTTTTTGACTACATGGATGCTGGCAATAGTTTATAAGTTTTAGAAGCTCAGTAATTAAAATCAGTCCTTAGATTTCCACACAGTGAGGAGCAAATAAGATCAAAGCAAACCAGCAGAGCTTGGCTCCCTCACCCTTCTACCACATGGAGGTCAGATACCTGTCCTTGAGCTTATGAGGAGAAGCCTAAATACCAGGGTTCGGATGCTTAACGCCCTGTGTCACTAGCGAGGTCACAGTAAGGTGACTGAGCCTCTCATCACTTCCTCCAGTAGATGATTAATTATGAAGAAAGGTCTCTGCATGAACACAAAATTTCAGCTGTCTGCCAAAGCGGGTTGTCTGTGTTCAGGAAACATCTCTTTCAATTCAAGTCACCAGAAACTGATTATGCTTAACCTACATATGCTCTTTGCAGAGCCAGCCTTCCCAGGCAGATAAAAGCCATGAAATTTCATAAGCATTGTAGAGTGCTAAAAATTTGGATGGCAAATGCACAAATACTGCCATCAATATCCCCAGGCTTAGAGCTGCTATTAACATCAGGCGTACATACTATGACTTTATTTCCTAAACTACATAGATAGTGCTTAAACGTATGGATTTATTATCACATTTGGCATATTTTATTTATAGCATAAGAAAGGTGAAACATTCTGCAGCATTGCATGTTAAGATTAGGATTTATTGTCCAGGAATCCTTGAACAATTTTATCAAAAGCCCATTTCTAGGTGGTGTTTTTCTGCAATAAATCATACAGCAAGAATCTATCAGTGGACACTAGGAAGAGATAAATGAGTGTAGAGGAAAGAGGGTCATCACAGATTTTTTTCTGTATCATGACCTGTCATTGGCAGAAATCCATTTATTATGGTTCACTGATGATTTTTTTACCTACTCACTGTGTTTTCTGTTCGGGGTGTTAGCTAAGATAAAATGAAAACCGGGCAAAATGTAAGCTATCAAAATCCATGAAGACAGACATAACTTAAAGATCATGAGATACCAAAAGTATCCATTTTCTTCTCCTTTCACGTAACTGCAAATTTTTTTGAAATGTCTTTTTAAAATGTAAATATTTTAATTTTTAAAGTAACTGTTTCACTCAAGTAGGTTAGAATACAAGTAATAGAAAATTCTGTTGCAGACTAGAACTTTGGCCCAGCATGTTGTTTCACCAGAAAAGCAGAAAGGATATCTAATAGTTGTTGAGTAGGTGTCAAGCACCCCCTCAGTCAGTTTTCTGTCCTTCTTTTACATCCTTTCTCATTTAATCTGTAATCAAGACCCTATAATTTGGAAAAGACTGGGTACATGAAGAAATAAATGCTAAATGCCAGGCTAAATACAAGAATAATTTTTGTGAGGTTGTTACTACTATTATAATTGAATTTACAAGTTATATGTGATTGAAAGAATTCATTAAAATGTAGCATTTAAAGTTTCTTCTTTATTATATTTATTTTTATACTACCTTTCCCTCTACAAGTAGTCTAGGCAAAGAAAAAACTTGTAAAATGAGTTTCTGGCTTCTTAAAATGACACACCAACAAATACACATTGAATGAATGCTGTATTTCCACAAGAATTCTCAAAACAGGTTTTTTTTTTTGGAAGAGGAGGCTTGCAGAGGAATGGGGTGGTACCCGTCTCTGCACACTCTGGGATAGGGATCCATCAGCTTGAGATAATACATCCTGACACCCTAGAGAGTCACTCTCCCTCCACAGCCCTTCACAATAGAGCCCCAAATGGACACTTGCTTTAAACATAATATGGATGAGCAACAGAGGAAATACAGATGGACAATTACTTTTCCAGTGTGTGACCCGCAGCAGGTCCCAGCCCCTTTATCTCAAGAAATCCAGAGCAACTGATGTTCCCAACTTACCTCCTCCTTCCCAGGCAGGCAAGGACACCCCTCCATCTAGGAGCATGTAAGCCTGCACAACAACCCTTAATCCACAGAAAGGAGCCGACAGCAAAACTGAAGTGAATGCTCCCTTCCTCTAATTTGTCAAATACAGTCAGCCTGTCTACAATACTTGATTGGGAGAAATTGCCATCAGTTTTTTTGGTCATGGTTAAAGCATAGGGGACTAGATGAGACAAGTAAGGTAATTGCCTCGGGGGCAAAATGTAAGGGGAAATGAGAAAGGTGCCCCAAAACTCAGTGATCAGAATAAATAATATTTGAATGATAGTTTTAAAACTTAAAATGGCTGCAAAAACTTCATGATGAGGAAACTATCAAACTTTTAAATAAAAACAAGATTGATAGTACTGATTTTGTTGTTGATGTTCTAGAGTGGCTCAGCATGGAACTAACTGCCCAGTACACGCTGAAATAAGTGGAAGGGAAAATTAAAGGGAGCCCATCGCTGTCTTTGTAACTCCAGTGGTTCTACTTGGTTATGCTGAGCATCTTTTGGAAGCAGAAATTTATCA
>NW_012101366.1:3994615-4005828 GCF_000951045.1 Mandrillus leucophaeus
ATCAGCAAAGAAGTATACAAAGTCTTCACTCTCTTCTGAAAAGCAAGTTAAGGATACTCTGGGGCTGATAGTACATGTGGTGTTTGACTATAAGCCCAATGGGGAGAATTTAAATACTTAACCATTTAAAATAACTTAGATCAATTGTTATAAGGGGAGTGACTGATGGAAACAGAGGAGAGGACTGACTGGACTCTTAACCCATTGAAAGGTATAAATTAAATGCTGTCTTTGGTCATTTTAACTTAGTCCAGACATTGCACACAATTATTGTCTCAACAGGAAAGAAGAATAAAAGGAGCTTGCTTCCTTTGCCACAGGTTTTTTTCTTACCTTCTCTGACATCTCTGAGGGTGGGGAGGGGGAAAGGAGAGAAAAACAGAGAGAGAGAGAGAGAGAGAGAGAGAGGAAGAGAGAGATGCATGTTACTTTATTAGTTTGGAGAATTAACCTGAAAGGGAATGTAAGTCACATGTTTGTTTAAAGCATCCCTGTGTTAATGGATCCAGAAATCTTCAGTTGGCAATACAACATTATGAATTTAGAGGCAGAAAAAAAAATGTTCCCTTTGTTACCAGAGAAATGAAGTTGTATCTGGGGAGGTGACAATAACAAAACAAAAAAAAAGCTTTTTGGAAATGATGGTTTGATCATTCTCACCTAAGAGTTGTTGTTAAGATAAACAAAATTACAAGCCAGAGAGATATTGGCATTATCTTGTTGTATTTTCAGCTTCTTGGGCTGATGCTTAAAGGATTAGAATGAAGCTTAGCTTCTGCGTGTTTCTGAAACTTCCCACAGATCAGCCTCTGAGAAAAAATGCACTGGTGTATCATGTTTCTAACACTTAAAGATCTAATTGGGATATTGTTCTGTACATGCTGTTAGACACTGTAGTGACAAGAAGAGTCCTAGCCCACATTGGCCAGAAGCCAATACATACCTTCTCCGAACAAAGTGCAGGATAATTAAAGAGCAACTACCGAGAGAGCACCGCAGAGCCTGCACAAAAATAGCCATCAATACAGTGCTGGAGAGCTAGCTCCTTGGGAACGTTGGGCGCTCCTTCCTACATTTATTTTGCTTTTCAAATACAGTTCATCAGAGCTATTTTTTCCTCACTTATTGAGTATTTTATAAGAAGTTCTAAATTTTTTTAAAAATTAAATATCTCCATCCATTATCTATGCAAAATTACCTGAAGAGCACCGTTAGGAGATTCAATGTATATTTCATAAAATTTAAGGGAACCAAGGCATTTAGAAGCTTCATTTCAATTACAAATGGAGAACTAAGAACTAAATAAAATGCACAGGGTATTTTTACATCAGTCACAATTCCTATTCAAACCACCTATTTAAATGTGCACAGGCCTTTCAGGCAGAGCCACTCAAATGCCCTTGCATAGCAGGTTCTGCAAGTCAATCAGGAAGGCGTTAGAATTGTATAAAACTGCAACATGACCCCGGTAGGCTCGATTACCTTTCCAGCATAACCATTTAAAAAATTGTTTTTCCATTCTTTTTCAAAAAAACAAAACAAAACAATTTTGTACAAATCATGAAGCACTGAGAACCTCTGAGTAGCTGGTTCTTACAGTGACCCTAAAGGATTTACACCAGAACTTCCCAACACCACTAAAGGGAACAATGCATATAAATCCCTTCCACAGTGATGGGGAAATGGGATCCTTAGAAAGCTCCTTCTCTATTCAATGAAACCTGCCAATTTTTTACTCTTAAAATATGATTCCATCCACAGGGCAACTTCAAAATGGTTTCTCCACATTTCTTTAGATCCTGTGTAAATCAAGTGCTGTTCGGCAGATACCCTGTATAAATCATCCATATTTTAGCCCCTCTCTTTTTATAGAATGCATTTGCAAGATCAATTTTTGATTCTGCAGAGCTCCCTTTACCAGCTTAAACTAAAGATGGCTTGCCATTTTATGTTGGTTTGCCTTTTTCTAAGTGACCCTCAGAAAACACAGTGATAGTCAAAGCTCCACGCACAATTGTCTGGCAAGGTCAAATGGAGAGTTATAACAGACAGGCGTCTATTTATTTATACATGTTGCTGTGTGCTGAGGAGTTAGTCTCAACCCATTCAAGTTTTTAAATCATAGAACTTGCTTTCAAATCAACTTCCTCAAGACAGCTGAAGGATTCAAGTCAATAGATAGTCTGATTTTTTTTTTTTAATTAAACCTCTATAGGGTCACTTAATGATATTGTTAGGACGCTTGATGCAGCCCCCAGGTAGAAGACTGTCTGCAAAGCATAAAGAATGAGCTGCTCTCCTTCTGCCACAGCCTCTGCTGATTTACAACCACTTTGTGTTTGATGTTGGACAGGATAATTTCATCAGTCTCCAACCCTTGTGATCACGTCCCAAAATGACTCGTCAGGTGAAGCCCCGGCAGAAGATTGCTTGTCACCTGTAGGAAGTAGCTGTCTGCTCTGAGTACTCTTTCCTCATAAATGTAATCATCTGTTAGTTATTCATTGAGCTATACTTCATGGGCTCAATGGAGTGGTGAGGGCAAGAGACCAACTCTTCACTGGGAAAATGCTTAGAAACAATGTTGATGCTTGTTTTGTTTTTCTTTCTTCTCTTTCTCATCTCTTTCTCACACAGGAGGAAGAAATATGCATCTGTGTTCATTTTTGAAGGTTACTATGGAAAACATCCATTTAACTACATTTAAGAATTTTTTTTAATTTAGAAAAATTTTATAGTTGAGGAAATGAACTTAAAGATGGTGGGTAATTTGCCAAAGGTCACATAGCTCATCAGGTTTGCCTTCTTCTTTCATGAGGACTGTTGATGTTTTATTGAAACCCAATCAGTCTTTATGGTGTTCCTATGTGTTAAGGCTAAGCTCCAGGAATTCTCACTAATTTGTGAGGAAATGTTTACACCAATGGCTGGCTGAACTTTGTTGTTATGACTCATTTCCCATTGGTGAAGACACAATTTATTTATCCTGTTGGAATGGATGTGTCTATCTTATGCGTATCCCAGATTTGTTTTTGAGAGGCAGACAACACATTGGATTTCACAGTTTCACAGCTGGAGAGGAATTTGCCTCAGAATAAATTGTATCTTGAATCGCACCAAAATCTGATTTAGATAATATTTAGATAAGACTTTGAACTTTCAATTTTTGAGTTGATGCTGGAACAGGCGAAGACTTTGGGGGCTGTTCGGATAGAAGGAATGTATTTTGCATGTGAGAAGTACATAAATTTGGGGATATCGGGGTGGAATGCTATAGATGGAATGTTTGTGTCCTCCCAAAATTCGTATGTTGAAATCCTAGCCCTCAGTCTGAGGGTACTAGGAGGATAGGGCCCCTGGGAGGTATGTCATGAGAATAGAGCCCTCATGAATGGTATTAATATTCTTATAAAAGAGACTCCAGAAAACTTCATGATCCCTTCTGCCATGTGAGGATGAGGACTCAATGAGGTGACTGCTGTCTATGAACTTGGAAGCAGGCACTCACCAGACACTGAATCTGCTGGCACCTTGACCGTGGACTTCCCAGCCTCCAGAACTTTAGGAAATAAATATCTGTTATTTATAAGCCACCCAGCCTTTGCTATTCTTTTGTAGCAGCCTAACTAGTCTAAGAGGGTTAAGAAAGTAAAACCTATTATAGGTTTTGTTTTGCTTTTTAAAGAATTTTTAATTGCATAAATAAATATATGTAAATAGTAATGGCTACAAGGTATTTAAGGTATGCTGCATATGTATCTTAAGCATTTTATGTATATTATCCACTTAACCTTCATTTATTTTCATGAGGTAAGTTCTAGCATCTTCATTTTACAGGCAAAGAAATAACTTAGAGATGGTAATTTGCCAAATGTCAAATAGTACATCATATCTGCATGATTTTCTTTATTTCTAACTAATTAGCAACAAATCATTATTTCAGTCAGGTGATATAGTTGCCTCTCTTACACTTTTAAGCTTAATCTAGAGTGAAATAATTTACACTATGTATTTAGTCATCATGGTTAATCTAATACAATTCTCAGCTAGCTACTTCATTCATTCATTCATTCATCTAACATCTATTAAGCACTTTCTGTGTGTTAGGCACTAGGGATAAAGAGGTGAACAAAGTAAGTACAGCCCTCCCCTTGGTGGGGTGGAGGGCTCACCTGAGTGTGCAAGTCATAATATAAATTATGCAAATGATTGTATGATCACTACTTATAAGGGCCCCAAAGAAGAAATCAAGGGGCAATGAGCATGTTTAGTCAGCGTGGTTGAAGCACATCTCCAGAGGATGGGCCTCTTACGTCGGGCCATAGAGGATGTCTATCTCCCCAAATGACACAGGGCCTCCCAGGGACCCAGCATGCAGCAGATCCATTCACCCAATGGATTCATTATCCCAAATCACTGCACAATTTATCTTCTCCCTATCTTAGAATGATTTGGAAGAGAGGCTTCTGGGACCTCCACAGTGTACTTGCCTTGGTACCTTAGTAAGGGAGAAGAGCAGAGCTTGAGAGGGACAGTGAGCTTAGAGTTGTGCTCAGCAATCCCAACCTGGATGTTGAGGGTGGGTGGACATGAACTCAAGCTTTACTTGGATCAGTCAGTCTTTTTATCTTAGGGGCAGTAAATGGGACACAGGTACAGGAGATTCAAAGCAGTGGCCATGCTTGAAGTTAGGATTCGTAGTAGGTTTGAAGCAAGATATTAAACAGTCTGGTAGGTCCCCATAAGTTCTCATACCGTTGATTCAGGGTCCTGAGAAGCATTCCAGGTCAAGGCACAGTCCTAGGAGTAGATCTGCAGAGTATTCAAGTTATAATCAGAATCTTATTAGTTGTCTTGAGATGGATTAGATCAGAGCCTGGGAAGGGGCTAAGCATGCAGTTTAGAAGCTGCAGTGAGAAGACCAAAGCATGTCAGGTTCCAGAGCTATTATCTATTCCCGTGCTTAAAATAAACTGCCAATGCATGTAGGTTGATACTTGTACCCTGATGAGCTTGACCAGAACATTCTTTCCATCCCTGGTTTTGTATTAATAATCAAATTCCCAGAGTACAAATTTGCTTTCCAGATATCACCAAATACATCTTCATTGGGGACCCCAGTACTGCAGGCCCTTTGTTGGCACTTTGCTCAAACTTATCTACAAAAAAGTAAAAGACATCTGCTCCTCATCAGTGACGCATCTTGATATTCTCTGGAGGAAGAAAGACTTTTCTGCATAAAGTAATATAAGGCAAGGTATTAGTAGGTTTTCTGCTGCCATAATAGAATACCAGTTTTATTTGGCTCATGGTTCTGGAGGCTTGGGAAGTCCAAAAGCGTAGCATCAGCAACTGACAGGGCCATCCCATGGAAGAAGGGAAAGCAGGCACACGAGACAGGGAAAACGGGGCTGAACTCCCAAGATATCTAACCCATTCCCTCCACAGTGGCATTAACCCACTTATGAGGGCAGAGCCCTCAATACCTAATCACCTGTTGAAAGTCCCACCTCTTCATTGTCACAATGGCAATTAAACTTCAACACGAATTTTGGAGGGAACATTCAAACCATAGCAGGTAATAAATGCAGTTAATAACTGTAATGAAGTAAAAGTGACATGTAACTTTATTAGCCAGGGTTCTCCAGAATCAACAGGGTGTGTGTATGTGCATGCCTATGTGTGTATGCATGTGTGTGTGTGTGAGAGAGAGGTTTATATTAAGAAATTTGCTTATTTCCTCACAGAATCATAGGGCTTGCAAGTCCTATAGGTAACCTATAGTTTACTCCAGTTCATGTAACTCATACTTTCCAAATTCCCATTTTCATTTTTTTTCTTGTTAAAGCATGTTCTTGTTTTCTTTTTTCTTTGGCAAGAAGGGATCTTTTTCCTGGGCAGAAGACTTAACAAATAGCAAAGCAATGACATTTAGACATAGTAAGTTTTCAATAATTTTTTGTTAATATATAACAAATGCACATATTTTTGGAATACATGTGATAATTTGATATGTTCATATAAAGCTTAAAGATCAAATCAGGGTAATAGGGATATCCATTATCTTAAATATTTATCTCAATAATATTTAATTTAAAAATGAATGAATGGATGAATGAAACAAAAGATCCACCTTCTCTTAAATATAATATAAAGAGCAGGAATTGGAAGGCTGATGTTCTCTTCTGTAATATGCAGACTGAATAAATAGAAAGTCCCTCTGTTATGGAAGTCTCATGAATGTGAGAATAAATTTATCTTTCTGCCAGCTAGGATAGGGCTATTATCCAGATTATGCCTTCCTGGCAGAGACTATTCAACATCTACATAGAGTCATTGGTGTTCAAAAGAAAAGGAATTGACCCTTTAAAAACTACACCATAAAAAATAGACTGGTTGGCTATGAAGCTGCCTGCAAAAGGCTACAATTATAGTGCTGGATAAATAATACCTTATACTATAGGGGTGGAGGTGAGGGGAAGGGCAGAAAATGGGGAGAGGACAAACAATGGAAGAAGCAAAAAAAAAGTCTTGTTTTATAAACCAGGATAGCAAAATGGAAGGTGAAGACAAGAAGGGACATAAGGACATGGCACTCCTTCCCTAAAGGTCAATTTACTAAAAAAAAAAAAAAAAAAAAAAAAAAAAGAATTGGTAGAGCTATAGGAAAATCTTTTTATATTAAAACAATTATAACTATATTATCATAGAATATAATATTTACATAAATTATTGAGCAAAATACTAGTTTTCTAGAAAATTGTGACTGTGATGAATGTTGTTTCAAGGTACTAAACAGCTACTGGATGAGTGCTGCCTGAAGTGGTATCTCATCCAAGCCCCATAAGGAGTTTATGAGGTTGAAACTTCTTATTGTCTTTTTGAGAACGAGGCAGCCAAGGCACAGGACAGTTCATTGACTTGCCCCTGCTTAGATAGCTGGTAAGTGGAGGGCCCAGCCCAGACTTTCTAATCCAAAGCCCAGGCTCTTAGCGACCACCTTATCCTGGTCCTCATTCCCAGACTGCTGTCGCCCCATTCTCATCTTCCACTGTCAAGGGTGCTCTACTAGAAGAGATGGAATAGAATCGAAATGTGATCACCTCACCAGAATCTTAATGACTCCACTAATTGGAGCTGATTAGTCAGGAAATGTTATGAGTCAGACACAAGCCACTGAGGAAAGAGATGGCTTTGTTTGGTTTTCCTTTCTAAGCTTGTGGAAGAAAACCTAAAAACATGTAAAAAGGAACTGACAATTTTAAGATTGACGTGCTTTCTCTTGTTAAGGCTAAATATCAAAAACTTTAACCTTTTAAGTGCTGTGATTCTGGAATATGAGTAGAAAACCAGGGTTCTGTTTTTTTTTCTAAGTAAGGGAGTTATGATATAATTGTAAAATATAATGTAAGAGTAATGAAAAAAAGAACTTTTTTCACTTGCCCACTCCTGCACCTCCAAGACCTAGAGCAATGATAGGTACATAGTAGTTGTTCAATAAGTATTTGTTAAATGAATGAATGGCGATAAAATTAGGAATTTAATCATTGAAATGGTGCCCTCTGGCCTGTACATGATGTTTTGTTTCTTCTGAATATTATTTGTGTAGTATTTGTTGGTCAAGAAATGGACAGTTATTTAAGTCATTTATTTAAAAGTTGTCGTTTTATTTTTAAGAGACGGGGTCTCGTTTTATTGCCAAGCTCTGCAGTGCAGTGGCATGATCATAGCTCGTTGCAGCCTTGAACTCCTGGGCTCGAGCAATCCTTCCACGTAGCTGAGATTATGGCACATGCGACTGTGCCTACCTTAAAAGTATTCTTTTAAATACTTGGCCTTAGTTGATGGCTGTTACCTGATAATGAACTTACAAACCTATGGGCAAGAAAGAGCCTTAAGTGATTGACATTAGCAAATTTAACCTATTTCAGTGAAAGAACCACACTATAAAGAACGAAAGTCACAAATTTAGCACATCTTCTCCAGCATATTATTCAAAAGGTAAAAATTATATCCTCTTAATTTGCATTTATTTGCATTTATTCAAATATTAATAAGGTTGAACATGTTACCATATGTGCACTAGCCTTGTTTTTTCTTTTGTTCATCTTAAATTTTCCTAGATTACCTGTCAAGGGCTTGGTGTTCTTCCTATCAATGTGTATGAACTCTTTAATATTTTTTGTACAACGTTTTTTGTATATATACTTCCCCAATCTACTGCTTGCCTTTAGAGCAATGTCTTTTAAAATAGAAAATTCTCAAAATGGCAATACCAAATCTACAAGAGGCAAAGAGTACCATAAGAAAAATGTAGAATATTAAGAATTCCAAGATAAAATTTTCTTCACAATTTTTTTTACTTACCTAAATTCCCAAAGTCATTTGCTCTAGTAATTCATCAGTCACAATTGGAGAATAAATCACAAACGCAATACATTCTGCTGTAATGAAAACAGTAGTGACTGCTTATTACAAAAGAAGGTGTGTTTTAGAACAAATTTAGCCCATTGGCGTACATCTAAATATTTTGGAATTTCTCTAATATTCATGTCATTAAAACAAAGGAAGCTCAGTTTACTTGTATAAAATGGTAACCTGCTCTTAAATCATAATGGAATTGGGTTGCTAATATGCTTAAGGAATCTGTAAAGTGATTTGGGGAGGAAGGCAGCCCATTAGCATGCCACCCCCCATAGACCAAACGCCTTTCATTTAAACTGAGGCAGTGACTCCTTCCCAAGAGAGCAATGGTACTTTCTCTGATTCATTAATCTCATAGGATTTGGTGGGCAGCTTCCAATTTACAACCATGTCCTTCCCAAACAATGAGTGCAAACTTTATAGAAACTTAACCGTGTGGATTTTATTTCCCTGGTCTTAATTGCAGCAGCACTGAGGTGAAGAACAGCAGGATAAAAGAAAATCCTGTGTCCAGCTCAGTGTATCAGTGTTAGGAAGGAGGACAGCAAAGGTACAATTGGGAAAGGCAACATGCCTGAACATCAGACCAAGGGCTTCATTCGCCCACTTCATGTGGTGAGATCTTTCTGTTGCAGCAGGCAGGTGACTTTTCAGTCTCTGACTGATGAAACTATGCAACGAGTCTCTGAATGATTATGGAAAGAGTGATGTATGTTTCACATTTAAGACCAACTCCTAGATCACACCTCCACATCAACAGCTGGTTGTTAAACGCCTTGTATGTACAAAGTGCTACATCATCAAAGTGTAAAGAAAGACTAACTGGAGTCATGGCATGGAATTACCTCAGGATGTTGCAGACTACAAAACTTACTGGAATTCTTTTTCCCTATGGACCCAAATATGCCTTTGTGTGATTTGATGTTTTTCACTTTCTAGTATGAGAACACAAAGTAAATTACTTTCAGTTATTGAGTTCTGAAGCATTAAAAATTGGTACTTCTGTCACCAAAGACAGCAATAAAACTGGGGGAGAATTGCATGGGGATAAATAATTTCCACTTATTTATGTTCATTAGAAATTGCCAAACAGATTCATTTACTCAAAAAGACAAGTATCCCCAAGTTGGGAGGTGTCATGTTCCACTAAGAGGAAATGTTTCTTATGACCAAATTAAAACACACAACTATGGGAAAAAAGGTTTATTTTAGATGTTGTGATAACTGACTCCCAGCCATAATGCTCCAACTGAGCATTAGTAATGAGGGTTTCATTTAATAAGGTTGATTTTCTTTAACAAAGCCATATTAAATGGAATAGAAAGAAAAAGTAATGTTTGTGTCAATGAAACAGGCTTTTGTGGCATCACAGCCATTGACCATGGGCACAAAGTAGAGGGGCTGGCATCAGGGAGCATCTAAGTGCAGCCATAGAAGGCAGAGCCTTGGCACAAGCCAAATTGTGTACTCCAGAATTGCCTCTGTACTTGCGGCAAAGATAACCTACCTGTTCCCACTCCTTTTGGAAAGGTTGTGGCTCCTTTGAAGCTTAGCAAGTGTCCCAGCCTTCCCTGGATGAAGACAGGTTGGTCCACTGGGAAATGGCTGCTGCTGATAATGCAGGTATGAACTCTGCAAGACACAGGAAAGTCAGTCTTTGCAAAATAGACCAAATGTTAAGAGTTCATGGGAAAACATTTAAAATAAAACCATGATCTCTTTCTACACAATTATAACTTACATGCAGAGAAGAAAGTAACTTGGACACTCCTTCCATCTATCACAAAAGGAAATGTAGGGCCTTCTTCACTCTTTAATAAAGCTCTATTGTTTTTTCATGATTTTGCTTTATAGGGCTTAAATTAAAGGGAAATTACACTATGGAGAGGCGACTCTTTTCTTTTAAAGCTTTTACAGCACCTATATTGGCAAACTCCCTTGTGGGTCAGTGCTTGTTCTGAGATGACTTTTTTTTTAAACTAAAAATATTTCAAATCATTATCATGAAAAAACAACTACAGGGCAAGAAGTAAACTACCGACTGGGCTTGATGGCTCACACTTGTAATCCCAGCACTTTGGGAGGCAAAGGCGGGTGGATTTCCTGAGGTCAGGAGTTTGAGACCAGCCTGGCCAACACGGTAAAACCCCGTCTTTACTAAAAATACAAAAAATTAGCCGGGCATGGTGGAGGTTGTCTGTAATCTCATCTACTCAGGAGGCTGAGGCAGGAGAATTGCTTGACCCACAGAAGCGGAGGGTGCAGTGAGCTGAGATCGCGCCATTGCACTCCAGCCTGGGCAACAAGAGCAAAACTCTTTCTTAAAAAAAAAAAAAAAAAAACAAGAAGTAAACTACCATATGCCATATAGTTTTACATAAAGAATGTCCCGGAAATCTTAGTGCAATCCCCTAAGACAATCAATACATGTCTTGAATTAACTTCTCTTTTAAGCACCCAGAACATGCTAGATATGTACCATCCTCGGGCAAAGAGAGAACACGATCACTCAAATTCTCTTGCATCATGCTGGAAGTGGTTGGCCTATCCCCAAAGCTTGAGGGTCTGGTAGGCCCAATTGTTCTACTGACTCTGGAATAGAGAAACTTTTACGTCAAAAGTTGCCTTCTTTGGTAAGGGTCATAACCTGGTATTTTCAGTTATTTCATTAAGGTTGCCACATAATTATAATTGAAGAAAACATAGGGTTCATTTTTAACCTACTATTACAAAATTCTTCACTTCAGAAGTTGTTATTAGAAAAGAAAAATTAGCCTTTTAACAAAAAC
>NW_012101366.1:4007363-4019612 GCF_000951045.1 Mandrillus leucophaeus
GACAAAGCTTACAGGCTTATTTCTTCTTAGACACACCCACGGTGCGGCCACGGCAGCCAGTGGTCTTGGCGTGCTGGTCTCAGACACAAAGGCCCCAGAAGTGGCGCAGCCCTCTATGAACCCGAATCTTCTTCTTCAGTTGCTCCAGGTCTTCATGGAGCTTGTTGTCCAGACCATTGGCTAGGACCTGGCTATGTTTTCCATCCTTTACATCTTTCTGTCTGTGTAAAGACCAGTCTGGGATCTTGAACTGGCATGGGTTCTGCATAATGGTGATCACACGTTCCACCTTATCCTCAGTGAGTTCTCCTGCCCTCTTAGTGAGGTCAATGTCTGCTTCCTCAACACCACATGAGCGTATCTTCTACCCACATCCTTAATGGCAGTGATGGCAAAGGTTATTTTCCACTGCCCATTGATGTTGGTTTCAGGTACTCACAAAATATGCTGGAACTTTTCAGGGATCACTAGAGACATGGTGGCAGCACAAGCAGAGGCAGGCAGGCAGGCCTCCTGTGGAAGAGAGAATTCGTTTATCCAAAACCATGTGTACTAATCAGAGTAAGATTTAGTCCAAATGTGGGTGACAAGTACTAAGTTTCTGCAAACACAAGCTATAGGAGCATCAAGCAGAAACTCAGCAAAAGCCTCCTTTGGATGGTGAAGATTATACTAAGATTTAAATGATGAAAAAGAGTTAACCAAAAGAACTAGGAAACAAAATATTCTACACAAAGGGAATAGCCTGTTCCAGAGTCCAGAAGTGAGAGTTAGCACAGCTTATTAGGAGTTTTGAAACTACAGCATCATGGGAGAATGGTAAAGAAAAGGCTCTAGGAATAAACAGCTCAAAATGTAAACTTCATCCCAAGGACAACCACTAAGGGGCTTTAAGGATGGGATTGGCAAGATTAGGTTTGCATTTATTAAGATGTTTTTATAACTGTCCAGAGCATGGAATATTGTGAAACATTTGGAAAAACCAGTCAGCGAAAAATATACAAGGTATTTGATTTAAAGTGTAGGTTAATTTGAAAGATAAAAATAACAAAATGTGGACAAAGTCGAGATTCTTCCTGGGTTCACTGTCATACTCAGGAGTTGAACTCTATTTACCAGAAAATAAAGAAATGAAAGATTACAAACATAGAGAAACATGATTGCTGTTACTGTTACTGTTGTTGTATGTTGTTGTTTAGACCAGTCTTGCAGTGACTACATTTTTTGCCAATTATCTATGGCAACGTGAGAAATCAGTTAGTATAGTTTAAAATTACTATTCATTTTATTAACCTTAAAATCTGTAAGTCAGGAATTAGAGCAAGGTTCAGTTGGGAGATTCTACTGCCTCATGTGGCAACAACTGGGGTCACTTGATGATACTGACTTGGTAACTAGTCTGTCTGGATGGCCCAGAAAGGCTTCCGTCACCAGTTTGGTGTCTTGGCTGGAAGGCGGCAGTCAGCTGGGCCACTGTATCTCTCCGCACAGTTTCAGGAACTGCCCATGTGGCCTCACCAGCAGGGTGTACAGATTTCTTACATGATGCCTCAGGGCTCTAGTAGCAAGTATACTCTTCATTTTGAACATGTCAGTCCAAGCTGACATAATGCCTTTAACAACTTTATGGGATACTTGCACATCAAATTATATTCCATTCCACAAAGCCCTTCAGAGTAAGTCCTTCTCTATCTAGGGCTTCCTGAGAGGCTGCTGTGAGACAATGGCTCTCAGACAGAGGTCCCCAACCCCTGGGCCATGGACCAGTACCAGTCCATGGTCTATTAGGAACCCGACCACACAGCAGGTGGTGAGCAGACAAGCGAGCATTACCGCCTGAGCTCCGCCTCCTGTCAGATCTGCAGCAGCATTAGATTCTGATAGGCGTGCCAACCCAATTGTGAACTGCAACACGTGAGGGATCTAGATTGCACATTCCTATGAGAATCTAACTAATGCCTGGTAATCTGAGGTGGAGCAGTTTCATCCTCTTATCCCAAAACCATCTCCCTCTGGTGTCCCCCATCCATGGAAAAACTGTCTTCCATGAAACCTGTCTGGTGCCAAAAAGGTTGGGAACCACTGCTTTAAAATTTTTAGAAGCCTGTTTAATCAAAAAAGGCTTAAAGGCACATCCTTAAGATCTTTAGAAGGCCTTTTGTCTAGAGAAAAGTGTCTAGAAATCTTATCTTTCTAAGGTCTTAACAAAGTTTCATAATCTCATGCTTGACTTCAACTTTGCCCTGAATCAACATTTTACTGCTCTAGATTCAATCCTTGCCTTAAGGCCATTTCTTACTTTGAGAATCTTTTGCTGCCTCAAGAAACTATCTTGTTCTTACTACATTTCCTGTAACTTCTGCTAGTTCCTTTAATAGTTCATTTTTATCTTCTCATGTTTTATTATAGGGGGTGAAAAGAAGCCAGTTGGAACTTTCTGTATCTTGCTTGGAAATCTCCCCAACCAGGTGCATAAACACATTAGGCATTAGTCATTCTTTCTATTTTTCATGTGACCACAGGTGACAGGGTAGCCAAACCTTCCACCAATGAGTAACAGAAATTCAGCCTCTAACACTATTTTCCTCACTGTCTTTCCAGCCTTCACTAATGGTTTTCTTGAGTTTTCTGCTACAGCTTTTAGTAACAGCTTCCTCAATTCCCTCCAGGTTCTGCCTGCCATCCAGTTCTAAAACCAGTGGTCTATATTTCAGAATTTTGTTACAGGAACACCTAACTTCTAGGTAATAATTGTAAAAATAGATTAGATAGAGATAAGAATGGAGATCAAGACCTGTTATATTTTATATAACAACAAGAGTGTTGAAATAAACCCAAGGTACACATCATGTGCCATGGAATACTATATATTTTATAACTAATAGTTATGTACTATTTCTAAGTGTAGGGTGCTATTCTAAGTACTTTTCATATAGAAACTAAATTAGTTCTTATTACAATAGTTAGTGTTATTGGTCTTTCCAATTTACAACTAAAGAGCTGCGGGAGATATAGTTTACGTAACCTGTGTAAAGTCACAGTGGTGGTAAATAGCAGAGCTGGATTCAGACCCATGCTGTCTGGTTCCAGACTTCATGCTCTTAACCACTACCCTACAGTGATTCATGAAATGACTGTATTGATTGATCATTTCACAACATGAAAAGACATTAACAGTATGTTAAGTGAATAGTGGAAATTACAAGATAGCACTTTTGTAGTTTGGCTTGATATGCACTAAAGTGTTAAAAGTGCTTTGCATTAGTCCATTCTCACATTGCTATGAAGAACTGCCCAAGACTGGGTAATTTATAATGAAAAAAGGTTTAATTGATTCACAGTTCCACATTGCTGGGGAGGCCTCAGGAAACTTACCATCATGGTGGAAGGGAAAGCAAACACATCTTTCTTCACAAGACAGCAGAAGAGAGAAGTGAAGAGCAAACAGGGAAGAGCCTCTTATAAAACTATCGGATCTCATGAGGACTCACCCACTATCATGAGAACAGCATGGGGGACCGCCCCCATTATCCAAACACCTCCCACGAGGTCCCTCCCCCAACACATGGGATTACAATTCAAGATGAAATTTGGGTAAGAACACAGAGCCAGACCATATCATACTTATTTCCAACTATTGGGGTAATGGGTGATTTCTACTTTTTCTATTTTGTTTTGTTGACTACTTTTTAAAGAATGAGCATGTGATACTTTTACAATCAGATTAAACAATAAGGCTATTTTCATTTTGGAAAAAAAATTTAAAATTGGTTTTTTTAGTAACCTGGGGTAAAAGGATGAGGGTCTGTGCTGAGACAGTGGCTGTGGAGAGAGAGAGAGACAGAGAGAGAGAGAGAGAGAGAGAAGGTGACACATACAAAAAATATTAAGGAGATAAATTATCTAGGAGTTGATTTCCTGGATTAGCAGAGGAAGGGTTGGAGGGGCAGAACATATCTGGGTGAGCAAATAAGTAGAGAGGACATCATATTTGGGAGCTTGAACAATAAAGCAATGCTGATATTATTTGTAACCTGGATTCTGTTTCATCTCATCTTGTCTTCTTAGAGATATTTGTTTGGTATCTGTGATTCCACTATAATTGCCCTTGTTAAAGACACCAATGGCCTCCCAATCACTGGTTCCAATGCAGTTTTAGTCCATAGTTTGTCATCTCAATAACAATTGACACTGTTCGTCATTCTCTGTTTCCGCAAAGCTGCTCTTCCTTGGATCTCTTCCTACCACTCCAACAACTTCCACTCCTTGTTTTCTCACCTTACCCCTTAATTGTGCTGTCATAGGAGCTAATCCATCAGACACACATCCTGGTCAAGCAATCCATTCACATGTCTTCTTCCCTCAGTGATCCTCAAATGTTTATTTCTTGCTCCAATGTTTGTGTACAACAGCCCACTAGAAGGTCCACTGGAAGTTCTATGGCTTCTAACAATTCTTAAATTTCAATGTGCAGATGGAAAATTATTTTTTTAATTAAAAAATTATTTCCTATTCCTTAAGTCACCAAAATGGCATGATCATTCATTTAGCCATTAGGTATGGAAACCTGGGAATTACCCTAGACTGCTTCTTCTTCATCACTTAGCCCATCATCCCATTCGATTATTAAATCCTATGGATTTCATCTCCTGGCTACATCATTTTCATAGATTCTTGCCCCTCTGTCTCAACTGCCACCACATTTCTTCATCTTTTTCCTGGATTATTGCAATACTCTCACTCAGCCCTGCTCTCTTTTAATCCTTTTTGTGAGAGTATCCTGATGCACAAATTCGAACACAGGTCTCCACCACCTCTCAAGGTAAAAAACAATGCCTTTTTCCTCTCTGCATTACTAGCACTTAGCACAGTGCCCAGCATGTGGTTGGGACCTCATGGAAGTTACTGAATAAATGAATAGGAGTTGAGATCATTTTTGTAATAAGAATTGGAAGTCAGATGCTCCGGTGTTTGAATTTTAGTTACAGCCAATGTTTTGTAAGTGACACTGCACATTTCATGCCTCTGCTGCCACCAACTAGCAAACCAGCTAAATAAGTAAATGATTAACAGCAAAATCTTTATTTCATAATTGTGTAATTATTAAAGCAATGGTACTACTACTATAAGGATCACATCCACCATATCTGTAGGATACTGTAAATGTGTATTCAGTATGAGCATTCTAATTTATATGTGATAAGTATATTTTTAAAATATTGTTTTTTATTGCTTTAAAAAAACAGTAGTTTTTATGATTAAAAAAAGACTGCAAATTTCAGCATGGAAAAACGTTTTTTGTTGTTGTTGTTTTTTTTTTTCATTGAAAGCAAGGAAAAACAACGAGTGCATGGGAATCAACCTGCCATTTAAGAAACTGTGGTAAATGGGCATTCTGGGGCTGAAACAGGCGAGGTCACAGCTGCCGACCTCTAAGGCAGGATTGCTACTCTGATTGAACCTGCAGAACTATGCTTGAAAAAGACAGGCTTCCATCTTAACCTCCTTTTTCTTTGCCTTGGCTGTTGTAGTTACAACATATTTTCAGTGCATCTATCTTTTAAATGCGTACCCTTGGATCTTATTATCCCCTGTTTTTCTCTTTGTTATGATTGCATTATCTATTTAATCTTACTGCATTGTGTGGATTTCTATATCTCACCTCAGAGTCTTTTAGAATTGAATCTGGATACAAATAAATCAATCAACAAAATAAAAATAATTTCAGGCATATATTTATTATGACATTTAGAAACAAAAGATGAGATAGAGAACTGTATTCTTATTTTCTTTCTTTTGGAATTACTGCAGTTAGAAACAATCATCTCCAAATCAGAATAGGGAGCATAACCCAGTGCGTGCCACCCTAGGAAATGTATTTAGCTTTTAGTTATTGGGCATGCACTGTGCCTGTCCAGTTTGGGCTAGGATGGATTTGGAGTTTGATTCCCAAGTTTTTAAGTGGTGGTCAGAGGGGAAACATGTCCAAAAGCAAAGGAAAAAAATGGGGAAAAAATCATGCTATTGATTTATGTACCTGACGTCGAAGAAAGAGTAGAGAAGTGCCAGGTACTCAGAAAAGAGGGTTGAAGGCCTGGATTCCAGCTGTGCTTCTGCCATCAGATGCTGGGTATCCTCAGTGGTCATATAGCCCGCAATAAAGCAGCTCTTTCACCTTCCATAGGCCCCACTCTCTAAAGGTTCAAAGACCCTTCTGGCGTTCTCTGTGCATCCAGCATGCATTTCTTTCTTTGCATTTACCATGTGGGTTACAATGATATGTTTATGAGCCTCCTCCTTACAAGTAAGCTTCTCCTGAGTGTGGGTGTTTTTAACTCAGCCCGTGATTGCCAAAGCCCAAGGTAGTATGAACTCCAAATTTCTTTCCTAACTGTATATTCTTCGATTATTGCACACAAGACACCTAAAATAATCAACCCTTATAGAATTTTGTTAACGTTAGAAGCCATGTGACCTCTTGAGTGCTGAGATGTCTAATAGGTTATTAAGTTGATCTCAGAGGGAGCACCTGGGAGAAAAAAAAAAAGTGGACACAGGGTCATATGCCTCTGTATTATGCCCTTGAAAAAATAATAATGGTAGGAAAAAAATCGCCAAGGAGGCTAGCATTTTGAAGGGAACATGGGAAAGCCTGGAGAAAAAGGAACAGAAGCAACTGGAGAGAAGAGTGGGTGTAAGAGAAGAGAATTGTGGTCAAGGACACAGCTCTGAAAATGGACAGAGGCTTTAAGAGGCTTTTGATCTACACTTTTACTCAGAGAGCAAATTCTGAAAACATCTGAGGCTTTTTGCCTTTTTGTCACTAATACTTTATCGGGGCTGCTTCAAAATGAGAGTTTTAACAGAAGCACTTTAAAAAAGATTGAGACAAAAATGTAATAATTGCACACTCAGGCTTGTAATTTCAGAAATTCACAATGTTAAGGGCTCCAAACACACTACTTCAAATTTGGATTCCCTTTCACTCTTCACGAAAGACCAGTCTAGTCAGATTGAAACTGATCGCTATTTTCAAGTCATACCAGCAAATGTCTGGAGTCCATTGTCAGAGTGGAAAAACTATTTTTTCCATAATTCAAAAATAATTGAAAGAATGTAGCTCACAAATTTTGAGATAATGATTTTTTTTTTTTTAGATAATGGTTAAGTTCAGTCCAATCTTAGAAAATTCCAGCTCCAAAGGATTTTTTTTTTTTTTTGGAGAAAATAAAGAGAAAGGAATTGATAGGCAACAATGGCATGTTAGAGCAAAAACCATAGTTTTTAGTTGTTATCTGTCACAGTCCCTAAAGGAATATAGAATACATTTTTTAATGTCTTTGTTGACAAAAGTCAAGAGAAAAAATGTACTCTCCTGAGTCAAAAGGAACTCACCAACAAATTGTGATACATTTAATTGCTCAGGGTTGATGAGAGGTGGATGAGGGAGAAGGAAGGAAAGACAAGGAGATGTATTCCTCTTGAGGCACTGAGGGTGGTTTATCTTCATATATTTTACAGGTGTTTTATACCAGCCCAAAGCATAGTGCAGGCCCTTACCTTGTCTTCTCCAGAGGAAAAGAAGAAAAAGAGAATGCAAAAAAGAAAAAGAGAAAAAAAAAAAAAAAAAAAAAAATCATCATCTTGATGGTAAATAGAGGAGGCACTTGTGCAGCCCTGGCCCCTGTCATTGTCTTCATTGTAAGCCGTGTCAGAGCCATCACATTAGGTTGCCACTACAAGATGCATGCAAATGGAGAGAGAGCAAAGCAGACAGCGTGTGCAGCCACCACCTGCACATTTCAGATTGTTGGCAGGTACATTGCAGCGGACTAAAACAGAATAATTACTGGAGATAGAGTTGGCAAGTATAGTGTATGGGAGAGGCATTCAATTGCACACGAGTATGATAGGTGAACTATAAAAAAAATGGTGGGGAGGGAGGGGGAAAATTCCCCATTAAACACCAGACAGCTGGCAATTCTGATCTTCCATTTTGTATTCTACGAAATAAGAAAGGCTGACCTATGAAGTCAGATGATAGCAGATTTGGGACCATTGATTTAAGCAGGAGACAAAGAGAGTAAAATCTAGGTCTTGAGAGGAAGAGGACCACCTTGAGCGCTGAATGGAAAAAGCCCTCACGGGCCAGGGACATACTGGGAAATATGTGAGAACAACACAGTACATGAATACATTCAGGGTAGACTACTTCTTTGTAAACACTGGGATGTTTATGTTACCTATCATACAACTGGGCCAGTCACTGTTCTAAGCACTTCACATTGATTAACTCATTTAAGTCTCTGAGTTACCTTATCATTGCTCTTCTTAACATCCCCATTTAACATATAGATGAGAAAGCCAAGTCATGGAGAGTTCAGTGACTTGCCCAAGATCATTTAGCTGTTGTGGCAGGATAGGGAATTCAGCCCAGGCCACCTACGCCCAAAGTATACACTCTTAACCGTAACATTAGGCTGTCTCCTAATGAGAATGTAGAGTCATGTTAAATGGGATGTTGTCAGAAATTTACATAAAACAGCAACCAAAAAGAGATCATTTTATGAAAGTTACCTAAACTATTCAAAGTGAATAGCATTATGTTCCTGAATGTTAGTTATTTGCATAAAAGCTATTTTTTCTATGTAAATCTCTGATAACATCCTATTTATCAAAGTTTTATCAATTGAATGCATAAAACATATTATGACTCATTTTTTAAAAAGCTGAAATATGTACATATGTATGTTACACACTTTCCCCAAATTGCAGTTGCATGTTGGGCTGGGATGATCAGCCTCAAGGTCACAGACTGTGGGGCCATCAGCATCTACCTAGTTTTTATCATTTGAGCCAATCCTAGCACCTTAATTTCGCCCAGCCAGAGTCCATGCTCCCTTATCTTCCTAGCAACACCACCCTTCCCCCATTTCCTCAGATATCTACTCTAAATTAGTGCATGATTTTCCCCTGGCAATCCTTAATAAGCTAGGAGTAGACATGTGACTCGTTACCCTCATTAGATTAAAGAAAATGAGTTATATCCTGTTATATCCCAAGGTTCCTTTCCCATTTCTCTCTCTTTCTCTCTCTCTTTCACTCTCCTTCTCTCTCTCAATGCATGAGATCAAAGAAACATCCAGCCCTGGCAGTCCTCTTGCCTCACCTACAAGGTAAATCAGCTTAGTACAAAGCCTGGCAACTGCAAAAGGGGAGATGAAAAGTACTAGATCCTTGATAGCATCATTGGGCAGCTGATTGTACTGTGTCTGGAACCTACTTGACCTTTGAATTTCCTATCTTTTGAGACAAATTTCCATATTGTTTTTCCGTTACTTGAGGCCAAAAGCATACTAACTATTACAAGCCTAAGACCTGTACTCCTAAATAGAACACTTCCCTGCATGCTCTATCTAGGCCCTGAACAGCTTTAACACCAATATCCAAATACTTCTTCATCTAGAGTTTTTAGCTGTGAGACCCTTTGAATCTAGAAGACTCTTGGAGGTTGTCCAAAGTTATGAGCAAATAAGCTCTGAGACTCTCTTAACGTACTCTGTACTCTGGCAGTAGCAATATCTTGGAAAGGAGTAGGGTGAGGGTAGACCCGGTGAGTATCGATAGGCAGCAGAAATTTGTCGGAGGAAAGAGTCTTCATTTTCTTACTGGAGTTGCTATTTCTCCCCCTACAGCATTAGTGTAGTGGGTAGGAAAAAAGGGCACATTTTTCAATAAGAAAGCTAATATCACACATTGACTTCACCACTCATTAGCTGGGTGACCTTAAGCAAATTACTTAGCCTCAATAAACCTGTTTCCCCACTTGCAAAAATAGGAGTAATAAACTTGTTGCGTCTCTTCTTGTGAGGATTATAGATAATAGACTCTCAATTACATGTACTAAGTCCTCAAATGGTAATAATTATTATGATCTTTGATTCTGCATCACTAGTTTCCAACACTCTCATTTATTCAACAAATAACTATTGAGTGCCTACTACATTGCCAGGTATTGTCATAGGCACCAGTGCTTAATAACACTTTTATTGCATATCAGTATATATTATAAGGAAAATATTTATGCATTAGGTCTAGAAATTAGGTGGATACTAATTAGATATATGTGAACAAGTGTATACATACCTCTATTTTTGAAATTTTTCTTTCAGGATGAATTTTCTTCCTTTTTCACTCCTATTATAACTTACTCAAACAAGAAGGTACAGAGGCTAGGACTTCCTTTTAGGAAGATCACATTCTTGTCTCCTTCTAATCCAAACTTTGTAGTCTACTTTGTTAGGGAAAAGATATCCTAAAGTTTGAAGATGAATATGAAGAACTCTATGTGGGAAGAATGAGGACAAGTCCAGCCCCCTTCTCCCTTGTAAAACTATGAGTTGAGATGGTCATCCTGATGCATCATCTTAAAGTTAATTCTTATTCCAGAGGTGAGGAGCCAACCTCCCCACATGCCAGGAGGAGCGACCCCAGCTGTCCTTCATGATGTTTTTATCTCTGGGCACTTCTCAGCAATTCTGGACAGCTAGCATGAGGAAGTTGGTATATTCCTTTTCACATGCGGTAGGACCAGAAATGGACACCTAAGAAGAGAAGAACTTCTGAAGAATTCATGAATTCATAGGTGTGGATTAGGTTTTCTGCCCACATGGAGATTTATCCTTCAACTTTCCAGAAAATGTTATGATTAATTGAGGGGAGAGTGGCTTATCTATGCTTGAGTTGAGGCTTTAAAGGCAGAGCTATTTTCCTGAGGCCATTCTGTTGCTGGAGGCAATAATCATTAAAGAAATTTCCTAAGGGAATGGAGAATCTTTGAGTTTCAGGAACTCAGAGTATAGTGGCTCCTCCTTACTTGGTGATTTTATTTTTCCCCTCCATTGTCAGCTCTGGAATTCTCAATGTTTGCAGTTTCCATTCATACTAACCCACACGGATTAGCTCACTGAGTTTTTCTCATTTCCCTCCAACTGAACGGCTCTCCTTTGGAGACTCTGCTGGAAACTGGTATTATCAAGAAAAGTGGTAACACAAGCAAAATCACTTTCACTTCACGGTGTCCCCAACAAGGACAAATAACATGTAAACTTTGCCAACACCTGCTTGATGGGTTAAATAACTGGCCAAGTATCCTCAGTCAATTACTAGCATTGTGAAAAACAGTTCACTTTGACCTCGGGACTATTACTATTACTCCTCTATTTGACTTCTATATTTGTATGGTTTGTTTTTCATAACAATGGACCAACTGGTTTCTTTAAAAAAATTTATCGAGATAAAAAAAATTAAACACCACAATCTTGACAAAGCCTCTTTTTTGTTCTATGTTTTGGAGATTAGAAAAGGGTATAACTTATGGTCTCTGAAACCCAATTGCGTCAGAAGCAAGATATAAGTCAGATAAGACTGAATAGAAATGAGAAGGCAGGAGAGGATGGCTTGTTACATGACTGTGGTGGAATGCATGCCTAAGATATCTGCTGGCTAGAGTGATCAAAGCAGGAGTTGCAAGAAGACCTTGAAGAATGGGTAGGATATAAAGAATGACAAATGAGAGGAGGAGAAGTCTAGGCAGGAAAGAAGAGTGTCAAGGAAGGCACCATAGTGAATGTCCAGCTTTTCTGGACCACAGGAAGGCTGAGCTTCTATACCAGAGCCAGTCAGTTTAGCTTTGAGTATGAAATTCAGGTATTTCAATTGTGTCTTGCAAGCACTGGAGAGACATTGAAGATTGCACAGGTAAATGTTATGAAGGATGTAGAATTTTATGACTATTAATTTGGCAGGTGTGGGAGGGAGGGATTAGAAAAGGGAAGAGAGGTGTCGAGTGCAGTGGCTCACACCTGTAATCCCAGCACTTGGGGAGGCTGAGGCAGGCAGATTACTTGAGCTCAGGAGTTCGAGACCCACCTGGTCAACATGGTGAAATCCTGTCTCTACTAAAAATACAAAAATTAGCTGGGGATGGTGGTGGACCCCTGTAATCCCAGCTACTCAGGAGGCTGAGGAAGGTGAATTGCTTGAACCTGGGAGGAGGTGAAGGCTGCAATGAGCTGAGATTGCACCACTGCACTCTATCCTGGGTGACAGAGCAAGACTGTGTCTGAAAAAAGAATGAAGGAAGGAAGGAAGGAAGAAAAAAGAAAGAAAGAAAGAAAGAAAGAAAGAAAGAAAGAAAGAAAGAAAGAAAGAAAGAAAGAAAGAAAGAAAGAAGAAAGAAAGAAAGAA
>NW_012101366.1:4019697-4064718 GCF_000951045.1 Mandrillus leucophaeus
GAAAGAAAGAAAGAAAGAAAGAAAGAAAGAAAGAAAGAAAAAGAAAGACAGACAGACAGGAAGTAATTGCAGAGGCCATAGCATCCTAAATCAGGATGCAGTTAGTGGGGATAGCAGGAAGGGAGTAGCAAGATGATGATGAACAAGGATTTTCCCTGTGAAAACTCATTGAAGGTTTCATATTTCTTCACTGCATTTCATGGGGGAAAAATTACAATATTGTCTTCAGGAAGTTCAAAATGCAGATCATGATACAGTTCTGATTTTTTCAGACCTGAAGAGTAATATTAAAAGCTTAGCAGTTATATATTCAGTATAGTCCAGAATCCATTCTCTTCGTTGCATGTAATATGGATAAGTAAAATATGCTTTCTGTGAATGATTTGTTAGTGAGTATATCAATAATAATATATAAAGAAAACATATCTAAAATTTAATCAGGGTTTCTGATTATAAACTATATGAATCAGTAAGATAACATACTTGGAGTGGAATCTTCAACTCAATGTTCAGATACCAGCCTTTAAATTAAATTTTAGTCATCAAATCAGGTCATAAAATGTCATAGCCTAATTCTCACCTCATGACTGAGAGGGTAACTAACGACAGGGAAATGATTTCTCACCTCTCATCCTTGCCTCTCCCTTCACCCGAATCTTGATTATGGCAAAAGCCATGTTGCGAGCTACTTGGTGACTGAGCAAGTCTTTCTTAACCTTTTATTTATGCTCATACATATAAATCAGAACCGGGCAAAAGACAACATTTACTAACCGCCAACTTTGTCTAACACATATAGTCCCTTCCCTGCTCCGTGCTCTGGTTAGGATCGCAAAACCCGGAGAAATACGAGAAGAACCAACAATCCTGACAGATACAGGGATAGAGAACGAGAGCCAGCTGCTTTTCTTCCGTCACACCCCCTCAACATCCTTCCCAATGGACTGGGCTTTCCCATCTACTAGAAAAATTATTTCAATCCTTTTAAAAAAAAAGTTTAGCTAGGCTCTCATTTTCAACTCTTAGGACTCAAAACTACTAAAAATTGCTAAGGCAATTTTTAAACTCTTAGCTTCTTTGAGGCAGATACCATGTTTTATTTATTTGAAATGCCATTTTCTTTGCTCCATCGTTTTCATACCTGTCTCAGACACTGGAAAACAGCAGACACTTGGTTGATATTTATTGAGTAGAGTTTTTGAATCATACTTTTTAAAAGATATAGATTGAAAACACATAAACCAAAAGAATCAGGAGCCAAGAAATTTTAATAAATTACACATTTAACTTTCAGGTGTAGTACATAGCCACTGTGGTATCCCTTTGAAGAGAGCACTGGGCCATGTGGTTTTTAGACACTGACTGATGCTGAAATGTCCTATCCATTGCAAACTGACAAAATGCAACAGAGGGTGATTCCTTATTGAATGGCCCTCAGATGGTTAATTTTGTTTCCTGATGGCAGATACTGAAGCTACAGAAAAGCTGTTCTTGTTGTTCAAAGGGCCTTTTCAATTTTTAATTTGACAAGGAGAGTTACATGGTCGACGATACATGCTGACCAGCAGTTATCTCTCATCATCAACTTCTTTGGTACTTTTCAACCCATCTTGGCTGAAAGAAGCTCTATTGTAGGTAGTTTTTCTGGCTCTAGCCTACATGTTGTGTGGTTCAATGACAAGATCCCTGATAAACTGGAACAGAGAATGAGGAAACGGACTTTTAAATGATCAACGGATCGTTCACTTCTCTAGGTTTAGTTTCTGCCTGACAGACTTATTAAAGAAAGGAGTCACACAAAGAAAACTCAGAATATGTCCCCCAGGTCCTGGTCAAATGAGAATCACAGAGCCAGAGGGCACCTTAGAGGTCATCTCGTCTGATTTTGCCACTTTAGGGCAAAAAGAAACTGAAACTCAGAGAATAAGATGACTCACCCAAGGTCATGCAGCTCATGTTAGAGCCAGGACTAGAATTCAGCTTGTACAGGCTGCTTTCTTGCTGACATTTTTTGCTGACTGATGTTAGGGAAATCAAGAAGATGCCCTAGTTTTTCAAAAACTTTCCCAAGAATAACATTGTGTGAGGGATTATTGTGAGGGTTCTTGGTTTCCATAGCTAAATCGTCATTTCAAATGGGTGAGGTGGCCAGGCACGTGTGGCTCACGCCTGTAATCCCAGCACTTTGGGAGGCTGAGGCGGGCAGATCACGAGGTCAGGAGATCGAGACCATCCTGGCTAACATGGTGAAATCCCATCTCTACTAAAAATACAAAAAATTAGCCGGGCGTGGTGGTGGGCGCCTGTAGTTCCAGCTACTGGGGAGGCTGAGAAAGGAGAATGGCGTGAACCCGGGAGGCGGAGCTTGCAGTGAGCTGAGATCACACCACTACACTCCAGCCTGGGAGACAAAGCGAGACTCTGTCTCAAAAAAAAATAAATAAAAGTAAAAATAAATGGGTGAGGTACTGGGAGGAACTCTGGATGTGAATTTGGAGTTGGTGGGTTTTGTATAAAACCATTGCTGTAATTTATTGAGCACCTATCATTTGCTAGACATTGTACATACATTATTTTTATCTTCCCCATGAAACTGGAAGAAGGCCTATTTTGTAGAAAAAAGCCTGAGGCTTAGGGACTTTAAGTATTTTTCCCGGTGTCATGCAGGTTTTTCAAATCTAGTGTTTGATTGATTCCCACAACCCTATTCTCTCCCCTGGACCACACTACACATATTAATAATGTGCCCTTGGGCAAGTTACTTAATGTCTCAAAACCATAGTACAGTTTCCTCAACTGTAAAATGAATACACTAATATTCTTCCTAGCATTGGTGTATGATGAAATGAGAACTAATGTATGCATATGGAGTACCTGGTTTTGGATTTGACACACAGAAGACACTCAACAAAAGCTAGTTCCATTCTACAGCTATATCCCTCTCCTGTTTGAATTTTTCAGCAGGATTTACATTTGGAACTATATTGACCTGTGTTGAAGAGAGAAAGATGAAACACTTGCGAGGTGTCAGAGAAGGACAGAAATGGATTAAATATTTTAGATGATAATCCAAAATTGTCAGAATAACCTGAAGGCAAAATTTAGAAGGTAGAGAACATGCTCCAAGCCTGTTTCTTCAGAGTGAAATAATTGAATCAACCACCATCAAAGAAAGGACTAACTCTAATTCAGCATCATAAGTTTGAAATGCAGATAGGGTTTCCAGAAAAATGTGTTCAATATTGAAGTAAAATACTACCTTCATTGGACAGTGGATTTTTTCTTGAAGTCTGCTTTACTGATCCTACCCTCTATGTTCTATACAAAGTGAAAAGATGCAGGCATATCCACTTAATAATTGCAAGTAGGCGTCAGAAATTATTTGACCATTTCTTGAAGCAATGTACATTCTTTTGTACTATACTTCTGAAATTACAGTCTAAGTATAAATGTGATTTAATTTACAAAAATCCAATTTGCATGCAATGTTTCAGAAATACTTCTATTGTATTTAGCCAAGAACACTTTTTATAGTTGATAGCAATCAAAGAGGTATATATTAAGAGGATAAGAATGTAATGAAAACACAAATAAAAAGAATATCATGCTTGACACAGCTCCCCAAAGAGAGAGTGGAAGACTGATAAGGAAAATTACCATGGAACAAAACAAGATCAGTAAGTGTTCAGATTCAGTAATTGACCATAGGAAAAATCATTACACAAATTATTGAATGAAAAACTGTGTGTTTATGACTGAAATATGAGCAGACAACTTCTTTTAAACATTTTATCACATAAGACTTGAAAGAAAGATGACTTCTAAGCAAAAAGCTGTGTTGTCTAGAATGTAAGTTGCAAGATGGTGTGGCTGGTCTGTGTTTATCATTTATTGCTTTTTCTATTACATTAGCATAGTGTTTTGCCCAGAGGGAGTACTTAAATAATTATTAAATTAGTGAAAATAAGGAATAAGGTCTAATCTGTGGTAGAAGAAAAGTTCACCAGAGAGTTGCTGAGTAATGATTTGGCCCAAAATATGCATGGTATAAGGTAAAGAATTCTCAAGGCTTTGGGAATTTACCCCTTGCCCCAGTGTGCCCTGTACATGAGACATGGAGTTGAAGAAGATTATTTTGGAACTTTAAGATTTAATGGCTGCCCTGCTGGGTTTCAAACTTGCATGGGACCTGTAGCTCCTTTCTTTTGGCTGATGTCTCCCTTTTAGAATAGGAGTGTTTACCCAATGCCTGTACCCCCATTGTATCTAGAACGTAACTAACTTGTTTTTTATTTTACAGGCTTATAGGTGGAAGGGATGATTAGCCTTGTCTCAGATGAGACTTGGGACTTGGGACTTTTGAGTATGCTGGAATGAGTTAAGACTTTGGGGAACTATTGGGAAGAGATTATTTTATTTTGCAATGTGAGAGGGACATGAGATTTGGAGGAGCCAGAAGTGGAATGATATGGTTTGGATCTGTGTCCCCACCAAATCTCATGTCAAATTGTAATCTCTCGTGTTGGAGCGGGCCTGATGGGAGGTGACTGGATCATGGGAGTGCAGTTCTCATGAATGGTTTAGTACCATCTCCCCTTGGTACTGTATGGTGATAGAGTTCTCATGAGATCTGTACATTTAAAAGTGTGTGGCACCTCCCCCTTCTCTCTCTTCCTCCTACTCTGGCCATGTGAAGTATCTCACTCCCCTTTTAGCTTCCACCATGATTGGAAGCTTCCTGAGGCCTCCCCAGAAGCAGAAGGAGCTACGTTTCCTGTACAGCCTCCAGAACTGTAAGCGAATTAAACCTCTTTTCTTTATAAAGTACCCAGTCTCAGATATTTATTTATAGCAGTGTGAGTACCAACTAATACACAGAGGGTTCTATGTTAGTGTCGCTGTGCCGGTTTTTCTGTGGGTAACGCCAGACAGAAAAATCTGTCTAAACACATTTTATGCCACAGTATCGCCTTCTTAATGCCTAGCATCCTTTTCCACTGGGCATTAGTTCAGAGTTTGCCTACCATTCTTTTCCATGGGAGGAGGTAAATTACAGCTACAGCATGTATTTTAAAATAAATTTTCTATAAAATATCCCAAGTCACTGTCTACAAGTTACCAGTTATGGAGTGAATCTTGGACGAGTCACTTTAATAGCAGAAATAGAAGGTGCTCTGGAAAAGTAAGTGATATTCTGATTTTTGTATAAACAGTACTTCTCTGATTTAAAGGAGTTTCAGAATCCTCTATGGAATTAATCAGCATACATTCTGCAATTTAAAAAACATTGTTATTATTGTAGTGCAGTAATTGGGTTGAGTGACTTTTATACCACAGGATTTGCCTTTATAAAAGTCCTTTCCATTCATTATGTGGAGCTGTTCCACCTCCTAAGAACGTAGACACTCCTGGGATTTAGTCTAGTCTTCACAGGACCCAAGATTAGATTGTGATGGAAAATTTGAGATTTTTAAGATAAATATTTTGTTCCTTATGTGTTCCCACCCCATTCTTCCATGTTGCAGCTGACTCCCATCTTTACTATGTAGAAACTTTCTCCATTTTCTGGGCATTTTGTATTACATCTCCATAATGCTATAATCTTACCTGGCCTGACAGTAGAATTCTGATCCTGTTCCAAACCTGCATCCACCAAATGCTGGATGAACTCTCTCTAATGACAGCTGGCTCCCAGTCCCACTTGGCAATCAGTGGGGAAGGTGGAGCCTTTCTTCTTATTTGCAGGCTAAATAATGGCCATAGAGAAGAGAAGCTGCAGACCCAGACTCAGAGAAGACCATATGCTCAGCATCCTCTTACAGAATTGTGTGGGACTGGGCATAAGAAAGAGGAAGGAAGACATTTCTTTTCTTTAAGTTATAAAAATGGAATAAACTAGTACACCAGAGGAGGTAATTTACCCAAAGTCATTCTGGCAGCACAAACGAGTAAGTTATTGACACACACATGAGTGCAGAATTGGCCTAGTGCTTTACAATCACTCCTTGTTTATCCTTCTCAGAACTGTTAAAAGCAGGCAGGCAGGACAATGCCTTCCTGGAAGCCATGGAAATGTTTCACTCCATGTCTCAATGTTTTGGAAGTGTTGGTCTTGTTTCCTCAGCTAGAATACAAACTCTTTGAGAAAAGGAAACACATCTGGGTATAGTTGACAGAATTCTAAAGTGGCCTTGTAATCTCTGATTCCTTTTGTTATGCCAGCATAATCTCTTCCCTTCTGAGTAAGGGCTGGACCTCAGACTTGTTTCTGACTAGTAGAATATGGTAAAGGTAATTAAATCAAAGGAGGAAATTATTCTTCTAGCCTTAAGCAAGGAGATAGCCATGTTGGAAACTGCCCATGAAGAAGGTCACATGGCAGGGAACTGCATTTATTTGCTGAGAGCAGTCCCCAGCCAACAGCCAGCAAAAACTGAAGACTCAGTCCTCCAATCACAAGGAGGTGAATTCTTCCAACCATTAGAGGCATCTTTGAAATCGACTTTCCCCTAGGCAAACTTTCAAATCAGAGCACACCTTTCCCAACGCCTTGATTGCAGCCTGGTGAGACCTTGTACAGAGAACACATTTAAGCTGTGTCCAGACTCCTGACCCACAAAAACTGTGAGATAACTAATATGTGTTGTGTTCAGGCATGGAATTGTAATTCATTTTGCAACAATAGAGATGGGGAAATCAATCTCTCCTTCCAAACGGTTTGCTACTCCAACCCATGGTGGACAGAACAATTGAGGGGTTGCAACCTCTATGTCAAGATGGGTTATGTACCAGGATGGGGGCTAGGCGAGAGTATAATTGCCCATGAGAGTATAATTGCCCAGTGGGTTCTTCCTGCTCACTGCACAGACAAAACCAGTTTACTGAGACTGTGGTACTGCAGTAAAGAAAGAGTTTAATTTATGTGAGACCAGCCATATGAGAGATGGAGTTATTACTCAAATCAGTCTCCTAGAAAGCTTGGAGGTTAAGGTTTTCAAGGATAGTTTTGTGGGCAGGGGACTTGGGAATGGGTGCTGCTAATTGGTTGGGGAGTGCAATCATTAGGGTGTGGACACTGGTCCTTATGTGCTGAGTCTGCCTCTGGGGGGCCATAGGACCAGTTGAGTCATGAGTCACAAGTCTGGGTGGGGTCAGTCTAAAAACATCTCAAAAGACTAATCGTAGGTTCTACAACAGTGATGTTATCTATAGGAACAATTGGGGAAGTCACAAATCTTGTGCCTTCTAGCCACATGACACCTGAGTAGTAAGGGATTACAGAAACTACGCCACATATTTTAGCAGAATTCGGGCCGCTTACATAATTCTAGTCTCATGGCCTTTCATTAGTTTTACAAAGGCAGTTTCAACACCCAAATAAAGAGTTGGGCAGTTTTAGGGAGGGACTATTATTATCTTTGCTTTAAGCTTGAACTATAAACTAAATTCCTCCTATGGTTAGCTTGGCTGACGCCCAGGAATAAGCAAGGACAGTCACCCTGGGAAACTAGAAGAAAGACTGAGTCAGCCATGCTAGATTTCTCTTACTGTCATAATCTTTGCAAAGGTGGTTTCAAGAGGCTTGCCCAGTCAAAGTGCCTGCAAAACACACGTGGTGATGCCAGCTTCAAGTTGATACAGCCACCACCATGCCCCACCTGGAGGCCCCCTGAGGCGCACACACGCTCAGACCCTCCCCATGCTCACAGCCAGGTCCTTGGGGTGGGCCATAGAGAGTAGTAGAGGCTTCTGGGAAATTAGAAGGTGGTTGGGAGAAGCCAGGGCACCAGAGTGTGTCCAAGAACCATCCCTGGAAAGTTGGGAGTGACAGGAAGTGGGACCATGCAGAGTCTAGGCTCCATTGTACTATCAGACTTCACTGCCAAAACACAAAATTAAAGATAAAGAGAATTTTAAGACAATAGGCCCAGAGTATTACATCTTAACTGTGGGCCTTTCTAAGCACAGGACCCTGTGTGACTGCACTGATCACAAGCTCTTGGAGCCACCTGGCTTGAGGGGAGTGCCAATTAGGAGGGTGTGGAGGGGGTATGTTCTATATACTGACACTCTCCTCTCTATTCAGTCCCTCCAAGTCCAATACTCTCATTTATTTTCTCTGTACTCCTCTATCCCATGAATTTGTATATGCACTTGGGATTGGGTATAGAATTGTGGGGGAGCTTCTTCCAACTTGTGGTTTGAGTCTTCTTTCTGGTGCATCGGACACTTTCTATCTACTTTGCTGTGGTAAGACCCCCCTTGCCTGAAAAAGTGGATTCTTCCTGGTCTAGCTAAAATAGGAGAAAAGTCCCAGGGTAAGAAGAAAACACTTGCAATGAAAAGTATAATTGCTTGGTATATAAAAATTATTTCTGCCTGCAGGATTCCTATTACCTTACCATAAAAATCAGTGTGTGTGTGTATGCACGCATGCGTGTGTATGTACATGCACCCACGCAAGAATGTATAATATACCTGTTCATGTATGGAAATGAGTTTTGCTGAAGAGTTCAAGAAATATATGAGAAGCACACATGTAAATGCATACCTCCCTGTCACACAAAATAGCCTGTATTGAAAGCTACTACTATTGGGGAAGTTTTTGGATGAGCTCAGTGAGCCATATTTTGCTCTTTCTAATTGGCCATTATATTAGTCCATTCTCACACTGCTAATAAAGATAGACTCAAGACTGGGCAGTTTACATAAAGAAAAGAGGTTTAATTGACTCACAGTTCTGCTGGGCTGGGGAGGCCTCAGGAAACTTACAATCATGGTGGGAGGGGAAGAAAATACATCCTTCTTCACATGGCAGCAGGAAGAAGTGCTGAGCAAAGAGGGGAAATCCCCTTATAAAACCATCAGATCTCATGAGAACTCACTCACTATCACAAGAACAGCATGGGGATAACCACCCCCATGATTCACTTTCCTCCCACTGGGTCCCTCCCATGACACACGGGGATTATGAGAACTACAATTCAAGATAAGATTTAGGTGGGGACACAGCTAAACCATACCAGCCATAATAATGTATTTTTTTAAAAAAACAAATACCTCCTCTTAACAGGACTGAATCTTGGGTCTCTACCCACTACTTCACTTTAAGCAAAGATATTTGATACATAATCCAGTAATATGATTTTCAAAAGGCCATTAGAGAAGACAGTCCACAGAGTAATCTTGTTAATATTTCTGCTATTAAGACATCTGTTTCCTATATTTAGAATACCCAGAAAGAATGGAATCTAAATATTTAAATGTCTCACAGAAAGAAACAAATCTGACAACTGGAAAATGTCTTAAAAGCCTATAAAGTCTGGTGCTAGATAATCAGAATCAGCTAACAGGATTCATTCTTATTAAAGCATTTCAAATGATCAAGTCACTGATGCGTTTTAACACTATAATGACATAATACCCTTTCCCCAACTCTTCGAAGAGGCAAAATGTTCACAGATTAAGCAAGTTCAACTGCACACAATATTTTCACAAGCACAGGAATATTACTCCGTAAGAAATACTTCTGCTATGAATGATGAGATTTTGAGAAAGCATCATTTTGGTATAAAATGATCTAGTTGCCTGTGGTTATAAATGACTTGAGGCCCAGTCATCTTTCCCTTCCTCCCCCAGGTTCTCTTTCTCCTTGATGACAAAGGGAGTTCTAAGCATGGAAGAAATGAACCAAATGATGAGGTGAACAAGAATCTGACCCTACTTAGTTTTTTTTCTCCCTCTGCAAACCCCCACCCTTTTGTTGTATGTAATAACTGAGAGTGTGGCCGGAGGTAATCAACAGAGAGGCACAGACACTTGAAGCAAAGATAGAACAACATTTGCTGCCAAGAAGTAATCTCAACTTTCAGCTTTAATTCCAGCCCTAACACTCATCCTTATAAGAATGAAAAAAGAAGTGAATAGTGATGTTTTACTCTCTGTGCAAGAACTAAGTTGTCTAAGGACCCAATGCGGTGACCCTGTAGATAAAGGATGCTGGGGCAATGTAATCATTATTATCGAGAGGAGGTATCTGACTTCTGTGCCCTATAGAGGGCTATAGAATACAGTAACATGCGGAACTGGGTGGCTTGAAGAGACTCATTTGCATGGAAAATGCCAGAAGAACTACTGTCTACTGTCTATGCTTTGCTGGTCTAGCATCCCCTTATTATAAATTTAGAATAAGCTCTGTAGCCCAGGCTGGAGAGCAGTGGAGCAATCATAGCTCTCAGCAGCCTCAATCTCCTGGGCAACCCTCCCATCTCAGCCTCCTGAGTAGCTGAATTAGAGGTGCACCACCACACCTGGCCAATTTTTTCGTATTTTGTGTCGAGACAGGGTCTCGCTATATTGCCCAGGCTGGTCTGGAACTCCTGAGATCAAGTGATCCTCCTGCCCTGGAGTCCCAAAGTGCTGGAATTACAGGCTTGAGCCCCAAGGCCCACTGAAACTTTTTTTAGTTCATGGAGGAATAACTCGGCACACTCCCATGGAGAGGCAGTATGGCAGAAGTTCAGAGCATTCGTTCTAAAATAAGACACAACTTGGTTTCAAATCCTGCCACTACCTCATACAAGCTGTAAGATATTGAGCAAGTCACTTAATTCCTCGAAAATCAGTTTACTTGTTTGTAAAATGAGTCTATTGAGAACACCTTCCTTATGGGGTGTTCTAAGGGTTAAAATTGAGAGCTTATGTAAAGTCTTAACTCAGTGCCTGGCACATGGGAAGGACACAAGATAAGTTGGCTCAGTGTCATGACCACCAGTGATTTCTTAAGTAATTCATATGTTGTCCACCTTTTAAAAATTTTTTTATTTATGTATTTTTATTTTATTTTATTTTATTTTGAGACAGAGATCCCTCTGTAGCCCAGGCTGGAGTGCAGTGAGGCATCTCTCCTCACTGCAAGCTCCGCCTCCTGGTTTCACGCGATTGTCCTGCCTCAGCCTCCCGAGTAGCTGGGACTACAGGTGCCCGCCACCACGCTCGGTTAATTTTTTGTATTTTTGTGGAGACGGGGTTCCACCGTGTTAGCCAGGATGGTCTCAATCTCTTCATCTCGTGATCCGCCCGCCTCAGCCTCCCAAAATGCTGGGATTACAGGCGTGAGCCACTGCGCCCCGCCTGTCCACCTTTTATTTATTTTTTTTGTTTTTTCATGCCCATAAACCCAATGAGACAGCGTCCCGGTCTTTTGTAACGTTTTATAAATTGTCCTATGTGTCTCTGGTGATTTATAAATAACAAAAACAATGCCAATGCATGTCTAATCACTTGCAAGTGGACTTCTTAAAGTTTTCATGGCATGGGAATCATTACAAGCTAATTGGGATCTTGATGTTATCAAAATGCTCCCTAGCAGATCCTTCCAACTGCTGCACTGCTCTTCTGATTTTTCCCCTTTTCATCTTTTCCACATTATCCTACCTCTAGGAGCAGGTGTCAGCAGCTGGAGTCACCACAGGACCTGACTGTTGGCTGTAGGACCCAGATGGCAGAAGCCTGAAAATGTTTCTGGCAAATACCTCCACAAGCTGGAGAGTGTGTGTGTGTGTGTGTGTGTGTGTCTGCGCGCGCGCGCGCTCGAGAGAGAGAGAGAGAGAGAGAGAGAGAGAGAGAGAGAGAGAGCGAGCACGCATGCTCCTCCTTTTTATTGGCACTTGAGTTAAATGCCTAGCAGTCGCTTCTTGGCTGGATTCCATTCAAACTACAGTTGGCGCCTGTAAAAATGGCTTTGGCTCCAGTATCTTATATGTGACTGTCTATCATGAAGAATTTTCCCACTGCTGATGATTTCTATTTTTATGAATACTTGAAAATACATGTCTCACTTAAGAGTTTTGACCTCCTTTTATCTTTCCAGTGGAAATTCTTTCATAAAGAAGTGTCATCTCTTTTATACAATTATGCTTTGTGAGGGGCTATTTATAGCTCTGTGAAAATTAGGGAACGTAGTACTCCTTTTGACTTTCAGAAAAATTGTTAAGCATCAAATTGCATGTCAAGGGAAAAATGATCTCATGAAAAAATCAACAGGCCTCACTATTTTCCACAGCCCCTCATAGCTCCCACTCCCCAAATACATGGAGGATGAGTAGTCATTACCCTTCAGTAAAATAAAACTACCATAAAAAATAAAACTATGCTTTATCTTGCTTGATGCGATAGCTATGCTGCTGGAAGGGGGACATTTTAAATGCACTACAAGGATGAGAGAGTTGTTTTCCAAATAGAAACCGCTGGAGAATGCTTTCTGAAAGAAATGATTCTGGATCTGACTATCCAGAACCTGATATGCATGGCTTATTAACTGGGATTTTCTCATACTGCCATTCCTTAAAGTTGGGATCACCTATTAAAAGGCTAAATGTATTACATGACTTCAAAGCTCTCAGGTCATGCATGAGCACTCTTTCTAGACATTTCTCTCTCTCTCTCTCAGCCGTGATTTCTGTGATTTTCAGAAACAGTAAGATTTTCATTCTACTGGGAAACTTAAAATATACTAAACCAAATAAATAACTAAATGTCTCCATTTAAATGTCAAGAGCATACTCCACAGTATACCAGATGTGAAAAGAAAGGAAGACTAATTCAAGGTGTTGGAATCCTCGACAAGTAAGAAATGTTTCTTTTAAACTGTAGTCAAAGCGATAAATACAGGTTGTAGGACTTACGCATACAGTCAGTCCTCTGTATCCATGGACTCTGCATCCATAGATTCAACCAACCAAGGTTCAAAAATATTCAGAGAAAACCATTGCATCTGTACTGAACATGTATAGACTTTTTTCCTTGTCATTATTTCCTAAACAATACAATATAATAATTGTTTACATAGTATTTACATTGTATTAGGTATTATAAGTAACCTAGAGATGATTTAAAGTATATGGGAGGATGTCCATAGATTATAGGCAAATACTATCTCATTTTATATCAGAGACTTAAGCATCTGTGAATTTTAATATCCAAGAGAGGTCCTGGAACCAATCCTCCTCAGATACAGAGGTACGACTGTGTATTTCTTCATTAATTAGTGTGTAGAAAATTTATTTCTGGGAAAACAAAAGATATCAAGACTTTCTCTAGTGTGAATTTTAAGAAGTTTTGCACAAGAAGTTAAATAAGTCTCCCTAGGAGACCTGGAGGATCCAGTGTCCAAGGAAGGTAGAAATCAGGTGCTGGAATGATTCATTCTGTGAATCATCATCCTGTGAATTTGTTTCGCACTAATCCTAGATTCTGGAAGCTGGATCTGTCTGATAAATCCCAACTCAAATACATGAATGCTTATAGTGACTGTATTTGTAATCTCCAAAAACTTCAAACAATCCAAATGTCTTTTGGTGTATAAATGGGTAACTGCAGTTCATCCATATAAGGGATAATACTCATCAGTTGAAAGGAAAGAAGTACTGATACCCAAAGCAACATGGACGTATCTCAAATGCACGTCGAAGCAAAAATGCTAAATTCTGTACGATTTCATTTAGATGGCATTCTGGAAAAAGTAAAATTCTGAAGAAAAGAGACCAGTTGTTGTCAGGAGTTTGGGGGCCAGGGGTCTGACTACAAGAGGCATGGAAGAGCGTTTTGGGCTGACAGAACTGTTCTTGATGGTAGTGTAGGTTACATAATCATATGTATTTGTATAATCCTGTAGAATTATGCACTTTTTAAAAAGGTGAATTTTACTTATGTAAGTTATACCTGACTTAAAAAAATCAACCCATTCTATTCAAAAAACAAAAATGATAAACAAGTTAATGGTAAGTTTGACAGATATATTTAAGCTAATGAAGATTTGACAAATTTATTTATAAATATCCTTTATAAATACTTTCAGTATATTTTTTTTAAAAAAAGAAGAGAATGGGTGGCTTAAAAAAAATTCTGATTCAATCCTGAGTGCCTGGCTCTGTTTGTGGCAGAGTTTATCATTCTGATGTCACTGGTGGTAACAACTCCAGGCCCACCACACATCATTGGAGATTTAACCCCCAAGGCATTTCTTATATTCTAAGTAGTCACAGTGGCAGAGTTCTTCAGAAGCCCAAGAATATCTGGGCACAATCTCAAAGACTAGGAAGGGTTCCAGACCACTGCTGGGATGCCCAATATTTTACATGCAAGAGGGTAAATCTGATCACTCAGGTTTGGGAACCACTGGTTCAAATCAATTACTTTAGTACAATCCTAAAATGTGAGATGCCCAGGAATATGCAAAACAAATCTTTTTCTAGGTAAGATCCACTTAAAATAAACCTTAAGGGAAACCTTGTATAGGAAAGACACGAAATAACATAGTGCCTTTGGAGTATGTTGAAAATAGGAGACCAAGTGTCACCCAATCATTGACAGTGTCTGTTCAGGCCATGGTTGGATATAGGCATATATGTGTTTGTGGGTATGATGTGTGTGCATGAAGAGTGAAGCCGTCTCTTCATTCCTGAGAGCTGCCTCCTTCAGCCACGGCCCTACCTTTTTATACACAGCTATGTATAATCCACCCTCATAATGTGATGGGCTAAATCAATTTTCCTGACTTTCTTAAGTGTTTTAGGAACCACGCTGCGATCTGAACTCGCAGTATAGGCCCTTATCTCTGGAAGACCATGTGCACATGTCCTGTCACCTTATTTGGCACATCTGGGCATCCTCCTGCCAAGTACACATGCACACAGTCAAGTACAAGAGATCAGTTGGTTACAAAATTTCTGCAAATCGATGAAGTCAGGACTTCTCCTCATTGTGCATATAACTCAGCTTCAGAAATCCAGTCTGAAGAGGTCACTGGAATTCACCTTTCATGAAATCTATATTTCTAATATACCTGGCTATACAGGCCCCAAGATTTTTTATAAACCTCCCAAGTCAATATAAGAACAACAACAAAAAAATACGTATCCTTTGGAAGATCTTGAAAGTGCTTCAATAAGCAGATGAGAATAATTTGTAATTAGCTTGGTAATTTGGGGGCATGCATGTAAAGTGGATGCTACTAAAGTGATTTTTAATGTACTTGAAAAACAGTTTGCCTTTTCCCTGGAGGAGGCTGAATAGTTTTCTCTTTAGTCCTGTTGACACTATTAATTTGCTTTGCAACCTCTTCTGCCCCCTCCCCTTTCTCTTCCATCTCTATTGCAAACAGAAGTGAGGAAAGCAAGGCTTGGAGAGCTCTTGTAGAGAGAGCCATTTGCTCTGGCTCAAGCAAATAGCAAGGCCAATCAGCCTGAAATCTGAATTTTTCAGACACATAATAGACCCTTGGCTTATCAAAGCCTCTTATCGGATTGGAAAAAATCAAAGGTAAACTTCAGGCCTCATGGAATTAAAAGACAAATGAGATGTCATAATTATCAAAGTGGCTAATTTAGAAAATTAAGCTGTTCACATAGGTGACATAATTGCTTGTCACAATCATTCTTTTTCTCATTAGCTTCTTCCATTCAGCACCTACATGCTGTGGAACAATCTCTGGCCTTGCTTAACAGTATGGGTGTTCTTTTGTGGTTTAGCATCAGGTAAATTCTCTCAACTCCTTTAAGAAATGCATAGATTTAGTCTGGGGTTTATTCAGAGAAGACTTCCAGAAAATCCCAGTCTTTCCCAATTTGATATTTATTTTAAATTTGAGACCAAACTTTCTTTCAAAATAATTAGTTAATTCTCAAGAGGATTTATAGAGTTGATATAGCATACTAACATTTCTTGGAAAACATTAAGTGTTTTGGTATATGTAATATTTAAAAACCTCAGAAGTTATATGGAATTTGCTTTTAGTTGTCTTCCCAAATTCTGCATAGAAGGAAAAGAAATATATTTTCAAGACTGTTTTATTTTCCTAAGGTTTTATTATTTGATTTCTATAATCCAGCCAAATATAAATAAATTCACTCTAACAGAGTTATTTGTAAGAGTGACCATAATACTGTTTATATGTTAGCAAGTTCAGAAATTATAAAGGATAAGGTCTAAGAAAGGAAATGACTATTGTATGCTTCTAAAGCATACCATTGTAAATGAGCAAGATTAAATATTTTGGATGAAAATCATGAATATGAGATTGACTAAAGTCTACAGTCTTATAGAGTTGTAGAATATGGCTGACCTGACTTATAGAGGGACTCCCTTGATGTTACTCATCTGAAGAGATAGTTCATCCTGAATGCATACAATGAAGCTGTCATCTGTGTTCTGAAACATTATATAACGATAGTGTTTTGATTTCATTAACATTGATTTAGCAAAGTAATTGCATTGCAAGAGCTATTATGGTCACATACTAAAAGACAAAAGCTCAGAAAAAAAAAAAAAAAGAAAATCCAATCAAATCCCCTAAATATATCAGGTTACTATAAACTCTGCCTCTATTCATTACTGAACCTGAAGTGGTAAAGTCTAAGGACCTACAGACATAGAATTATATAGACAATTTATCCCCCACAGCAATAGATACAAGCTCAATTACATCAATGTTATGCTTAATTCCCTTGATACTTACGGTTGCAATCTTTGGGGGAAAATAAAAAAAAAGCACACTGAATGCTCTAACCAGGCAAGAGTGAAGACTATGAAAAAAAGAGTGTGGACAACTTGTCTAGCTTTCTTTGTCCATTATACCTGCAGTCTCTGATAGTACAGCAGAGCCCTTGAGTTGAGTGTATAATGCTTTTTTAATAAGAAAGACAGTGTGCTGGTTTATAGCAGAGGAGATATTAGAGTAGAATTTTTAGACACAAAGAAAAGAGAAGATAATCTTTTGCAGGTAAGTTGGTAGTGGGCCTATGATAAACGTGTGGCAACATCTTCGAGATATCTCGATGGAGAACCGAGAACTAAGGGAACATCTGCCAATTATAGATGGAAACTACGCTTGGCTATTTTCAATAATTTGGCCATTCATTTGACTCAACATTTGAACTATCCATGGAGTTCAGTGGTGTTTTAAGGCAATAGTTTCAAATTCTGCTCTATTGAGTCTTAGGCATTTGTATCAGGAAGGCAAAATAGACAAAGGCCTGTCTTTCAACTACTCCTGCTTCAACTAGCACAACTGTGCTCTCATCTTTTTATACAGTTGGATTCCATTTAAGGGTGCATTTGACGATAAAGCTTCACAGCTAAAAAATCTGCTGCTTCAGTGAGTAGGCTAGTGTGTGGCTAGAAGATCATATGCTTGTACTAGTAAAATAACAATGATTTTGGACAGGAAGTAACATATTATCTATGTTTTCACCCAAGGCAAATCTGTTGTCAACTCAGAAAGTTACTCCCAACATTCATTTGACAAATATTTATTGAGTTCTCCACTGCTCATTACCCTCCCCTCGGGTAAGTCATAGGTCACCCTAAGACAAGACATCATCTGGTCACTAGAACTGCTCATTTGAGCTCTCTGCTGTAGCTGTGGTTATGCTGTCTTTCCAATCTCCCAACCAGAAACCAACTTGTGACCTTATTTGGGCTGAATTGTTAGCAAGTCCCTGCCTTATTAGTATCTGTGATGAACTAAATCATATCTTAACAGTAATGGAAGAAACCTAGAGAAGATCTGTTTTCTGCTGATAATTTCAGGTGGCAGCAATGAAGAAAAGAATACAGGATGTCTCAATATTTTCACATTTACAAAATGGATCTTGTACATGATACTAGTAAGATTAGGAAATGTGTGCTGATTCTGTGCCTCTTATGCATCATTAAACCAGTGACTTTCTCAAGTTAAACAAAGAAGTGACAAAAGGGATCTAAACATAAGCCTGTCTGAAACCAAAGTTCACCTACCACACCAGTAACACCTCAAGTGTGGTCTACAGACCCTTTGCCATTCTACAAGGAGATGAGTCCAGGAATTAGGAGGTAGCATTGTAGATACTTTTGGATGCCTTGACAAAGTAATTTTATACCTGTTAAATGTAAAAAACCTGAGGCTTATAAATTGAAGGTCTTTGCTTTTTATTTCATATTTTAGCAATGCGTTTGTAGCATATTTCATAAAAGTATTGATCCATGACAAATTGGGGGAAAATGCTAAGGCAAAAGCTGGTCTAGTCCACAGATCATTTGAGGAGCATCACACTGCACCAAATTGTTCCCTAAATTTTGAGCTCTCAAGATAAAAAGGATGCAGTACAGAAAGCGTAGCACCACTGTTAGCGGCACCTTCTTATCTTTCAATGTAAAGGATAATATGAATTCCCAATGACATGACTCAGTTCCGCCATCGAATCATTTCATGTCCAAGCATAAGAACTTTCCCACAGCCTTTTGCCCACTGGCTGGCTGAAACAGCATACGGTGTTTCTGTTCTTGTCTCCAAGCTGCAAGCTCTTCTTCCAGCTTTATCAACTTTACCTGGATGCAGGTTTAATTAGTTTCCTTCTTGGACCGAGCTGAAATAAAGGGAGAATTTCTAACGGCCAGTTCAGGGGCACTCACTGAAGAAAGATCAAATTTATGTAGGATGCCCTTTGGCTAAGTGCTTGCTTTCCTTGACAAAACATCACTTGAGTCTTTAAAGTTTTATCTTTAGGTGTTCTATAGCCCGCCTGAAGCCATGTTCTCTTAAACGGTGATCAAAGGCACAGACAATATAAAATCAATCAATAGAAAGTGCGGTCTATTTAAACATACTGCCTGTTTAGCTTTTTCATTTTTAAAGGGCCAGAGCCATGTATTGGAGACAGTTATACACAATTCTACTGTACTGTAATTATGTGTATCTTAAGTTGTCCTTATTTTCCCTCTTGACACTCAGAAAGAACTGTCACAATTCAAATACATTTTCTTATTTATTTAAATAACGTGCATTAGGAGTTTAAGTAGCATATATATAGTAAGATACATTGTTAAGAAGGTAGCTACATCATAATTGTAGCCAAAAATTAGAAACCATAATTTATAAGGCTTTTGTTTAGTAGGAGTGCTCACATTAAAGACAGGTCTCTTAGTAACTAGAAATATCCCTGTTTTATTATGAAACTCATATAATAAATTGAGACAAAACTGTTAAATTGTGTTTTGAATCTCATTTTAAGGGGGTGCCACTGCAAAGTTTAAAACAATCACAACAAGTCACTGTTTTCCAAGCTGTACTGCTAAAATACATTTAGTCGCTATCAGAAGTCAGACTGTTGTGACCAGAAATAAACTTACATTTTAAAGGGATCAATTACTCCTGCAGAATTAAATCTATCCTAAGTAGCATTTTCTCAGCTGCTGCTTGTTCTAGGTGTACATTTGGTTCTGCCAAGTCGGCAGCCCCTGTGTTACTTTCAAAATAAAGTGCTCAAGCCCCTGACAGAGACTGTCTTGTTATCTCTTTACTGTAAATATGGGTCTTTTGCCAACAGTGAATACACAAACCAAGGAGAGTTGCTTGTGTTATAATTTTAACCTACTGATCAATATTGGGCCTTCCTTATCAGAAGCTTTTGAAAAAATCAGGGATGTTTTCTCACATTCTTTGAGGCAAAATTGCACATCACTAGATCAAAGGGACAAAGTATAGACTACTGGTTATCCAATAGATAATTTATTATTAGATCCATTTTTGAGATTTAAAAAGTTGGAGAAAATATTTCTTTTTTATTATTATTTTGCTTTAAGTTCTGGATACATGTGCAGAGCGTGCACGTTAGTAACACAGTTATATGTGTGCCATAGTGGTTTGATGCACCTATTGACCCTAGAGGAAACCCTATTTCTGAAGTGCCAGTAAGAACAAGATTAAAAAGAGAGAATTCACTCAAAAATAAATGAAATCTTTAGCAAATATTTGGCAGTCTATTTAAAATTTGCTTTCAAACTGAGATAATAAAATTGTATTTGATGAGTCTATGTGGAAATAATGCCTTGGTCCAAAGCTATTCTATGAAGTGGAAGCTTAAGAATAAATTACCTGGAAATATCCAAGCTAAGGAAACTTACCTGTTTAAGCATCTGATATGGAACTGGTGTTGGTGAGAAATAAAACCTAGCAAACTCAACAAAATGTGACCAGGTTTTCAGTTGGATTTACTCATAGGCTTCATAGATAAAGAGGTATTTTATTTATTTTTCTTTTCCTTTTAGAGATAGGGTCTTGCTCTGTCTCCCAGGCTAGAGTGCCGTGGCTCTACCACAGCTCACTGCAGGCTCCACCTCTCGGGCTCAAGTCACACTTCTGCCTCATCCTTCTGAGTAGCTAGGACTACAAGCACATATCACCATGCCCAGATAACTTTCTGATATTTTTTGTAGAGATAGGATTTCGCTATGTTGCCCAAGCTGGTCTCTAACTCCTGGTCTTAAGCGATCTTCCCACTTTGGCCCCTGAAACTGCTGGGATTACAGATCTGAACTACCGTGCCCAGCCAAGAAGTCTTTAATTCAGGACTAGTGTTGGTTAAGTAAATGCAAGTTGGCAGGGCAATTGATTAAATTCACATTTATGTAATAATATAGACCTAACACCTCTCTTAAGCCCTCTTAAATTGTCCTTCTCCCCTAAAGACAAAAAGGACTGTGGTCAAAATCTCTAGTCTCTTTTGCATAAGTAGTTCTTTGAATTCTATACTCAAGTCATGGGGATAAGTAATTCCTTCTAGGGTAATAATGCCTCTTGAAGTATAGGGTCAGTGCTAGACACTGTGATATAAGAATAGCTACCCCTGCTTGCTTTTGTTGTCCATTTGCATGAAATGCCTTTTCCCATCCCTTTAAGTTTATGTAAGTCCTTATGTGTCAGGTGAGTCTCCTAAAGGCAGCAGATGGTTGGTGAATTCTTATCCATTTTGTGGTTCTGTACCTTTTAAGTGGAGAATTTAGGTCATTTCCATTCAATGTTAGCATTGAAATGTGAGGTACATTCATTGTGCTCTTTGTGGCCTGTGTACTTCGGTTCTTTTGTTTTTTGTTTTTGCTTTTTATCTCGAATTTTTGTTTTATAGATCCTGTGTGATTTATGCTTTAAAGAGGTTCTGTTTTCATGTGTTTCCAGGATTTGTTTCAAGATTTAGAGCTCCTATTAGCAGTTCTTGTAGTGAGGGCTTGGAAATGACAAATTCTCTCAGCATTTGTTTGTCTGAAGAAGACTGTATCTTCCCTTCTTATATGATGCTTACTTTCGCTGGATACAAATTCTTGGCTGATAATTGTTTTGTTTGATGAGACTGAAGATAGAGGCCCAATCCCTTCTAGCTTAGAGGGTTTCTGCTGAGAATCTGCTGTCAATCTGATAGGTTTTCCTTTATAGGTTACCTGGTGCTTCTGTCTCATAGCTCTTAAAATTCTTTCTTGCCTCTTAACTTTGGATAATCTGATGACAATGTGCCTAAGCAACGATCTTTTTGTGATGAATTTCCCAGGTGTTCTTTGAGCTTCTTGTATTTGGATGTCTAGATCTCTAGCAAGGCTGGGAAAGTTTTCCTCGATTATTCCCCCAAATATGTTTTCCAAACTTTTAGAATTATCTTTTTCCTCAGAAACACCGATTATTCTTAGGTTTGGTCATTTAACATAATCCCAGACTTCTCAGAGGCTCTGTTCATTTTTTCTAATTCTTTTTTCCTTGTGTTTGTTGGATTGGGTTAATTCAAAGACCTTGTCTTTGAGCTCTGAATTTCTTTCTTCTACTTGTTCAATTCTATTGCTTAGACTTTCCAGAGCTTTTCACATTTCCAAAAGTGTGTGCAAAGTTTGCTGAATTTTTTTATTGTTTTTTCTTTAAGTTCTCTATTTCCTTGAATATTTCTCCCTTCACTTCACCTAACCAGGGTGATGCCTCAACCCAGGGGTCCTTGCAATTCACTAGGTCTACTTTTCGCTAGATCTACTTGGCCTTTGGACTTCAGTTGGGAAAGAACAACTTCCCAGAAAGATTCTATGTCCCTGAACGAAATCGACCTCTTTTTGGTTATTTTCTCCCATTAAAAATGTACCTCTTCTCTCCTTTATGGCAATGGACAAATGCTTGAGTTTGATCTGTAAAAGCCAAGACACATATTTAAATTGTTGTTGACCTAGCAAAAAATCTCTGTCAGGAGTTTAAAATCATTTACTTCCTTCTCACTCCCTGAAGCATATATTATATAAGCCAAATCACTTACTGAAAAATCTTAAAAGATGCAGTGTGTGCATTGCTGTTATTAAAAATGAAATTTAAAGAATTCATTACCTGGCCAAAAATATGTATTAAGCACAAACTATGTCATGAAAAAATGAGAACATATTCATATCTCTTTAATAATTTTTTGATTTCAGAGGAATATGCAGTCTGTACTATTTATTATTATATCATATACTGAGGTATATATGTACATTTATTAAGTACTTAGCAAGTATTTATTAAGTACTTGCTGTGCGCAGAACTTGCTCTAAGTGTGGAAATACAAAGGCATGCAAGATGGTGTCTGTCATTCCCTGATGAGGCCTTGAACCCTGGACTCCCTCTCAAAATCTCATAAATAGCCAGGGTTTTTAAACTTTCCTCTGCCATGTCCGTTTTGACAGTCTGGTGCTGCCTGCTGCCTACAGACTCCTTCTCAGAATGTTTTGAAATCTGTAAAGTCAAATACATAGGATGACAAATAAAAATAAAGTCAAATACATAGAAAATCAATATTAAAAACATGTAATTGTAATACAGAAAATAAATGTCTTTTTCCCAATCCATTTTATCAACACAAGATCTAATGAGATTCTTATCCATGATATCACAAGTGCTACAAATTCTCTTGGGATTTGTTGCCTATATTTATAACTGAAGAAAAGGCTAAGTTTCATTAGAGGGTAGTAGAAATAAAGTATAAAGGTGTAACTCTTTCTCCATCCATGTTTAAGAACTACCAAGATTCCAGTTTATTTAAGTATGCCTGGTCTAAGTTAACGCTAAAGAACAGTTTCAAAAAAAGAAGATCTGAAAATGTTAGCCTTACATGATGATATAATTCTGTTTTTCCTAATTATTAATTGTAATTTTGATGAATTACCCACAAGTATACCGTATTCTCCTCTGAAAGAAACACAAAAGGAATCTTTAAAGGAAAGAAATCTTATCAGTGAAAGGGACAATCTGCTGTTGTCTGTTTGTTTATTTGTATCCTGCCTTATTCCGGGAAGGATTTAAGGCGGCTTGTTCCTATGTAAGTTCCTAGAACTTGGTTAATTAAATCTTCTGAAAATGTAAATTAAAATGCAGTAATGTTATTTGACAAATGGGACCAAATTATTATCATCTTTTAAATAATTATGTGATTGGGAATGTCTACATTATATTTATCTAATCTGCAATTAAATCATTTATATATGCAATTAAATCATTTATATCTGCAATACATAAATTCGCATCATCAATAACGGGAAATGTGGCCAATGGCCAAGTGTGTTGCAAGAACAAAATGGCCTGTGTCAGAAGGAAGGGTCACCAATGATGTTCTAATTGAAACACTGACAAATTAAACAAGGGCATAACTCATCCTTTCAGCTAGCAAGTGACACAAAGATCCTCACACTTAACTGGCACTATTTTGTTTACCCTTTTCTACATATTCTGTTTGTAGAATATTTGCCTCATGGCAACATCATTGTTAATCTCTGAAGTAATTGCTTTCTAGATAATTTCTAATCTCTTTTAGGAGTGAGGCGTCTACTTTATTGTATAAACCTCAATTAGCATTGCTACCATAAATTTCCAGGTTCAATTTCACACCAATTCAAAAAATATTTATTAAGCACCTAATATGTGCAAAGCCCCAGGCTTAGGCATGCATAGCAGTAAGACTATTAGTCTACAGATTGTAAGGTCTGCAAGGCAAGTCTCTATTATTATCTAAATAAACTCAAAAGTGACTCTGAACTCTCTACCTTAAAAAACAGCATTAAGGCTCCATCCATCTCCATCCCTCTTTAGGTCCTACAAAAACTCAGAAGATCTACCTGAAACAACAGAAACTTCCGGACCATTAAGTGACCACCCATATCCAAGTCAGTGCAGACTTTAAATTCTGGCAGCAATCTGTTTCCATGTGTTTTTGTGAGATACAGAAATCTTTGCAGAGGATGGAAGCACCAGTTGGATGCCTGCGTGCGTCTGGTCTTCTTCTGAAGTGTGCGCACATGATCATTTCCCTTGCGAACTTGCCACCTCCCTGGAGTGATGATGCCGAGGAGTGTATGTTTGAGGGCTGAGGGCTGTCTCTACTGTTCCTGCAGTCTATGGGTCTTCTTCTCCCCATTCTTAGCCTGAAAAAATCTTTCTCTTTTCTCCTTTTGCAATTGAAGAGATACCTTCCTCTCTCTTCTTGCCCTCCAAGACAAATAAGTAGTGTTACTGATGAATTTAGACTCATGTAGAAGAACAGAATTGCTGTTGACTCTCAGCAGCTTTAGTTTTCTCTGTCCACAAAAATAATCCCTGCCCCAGATAGGTCTCTTTTCTACCCACCAGAAAAAAGGAAACAAAACATGCTTGAAGGTTGGGGTGGGAGGGTATAAAAAATATAGTCTGAACAAATACAGATTAGTATCTTAACAAATCAGTTTGCCCTCATAGAAGATGTGACTTCCACCCTTAAGGAAACAGCAAGCTAGACTTTAAAATATAGACATTTTTGCTGGCCCCTGGTGCTTATTAAATTCTTAATTAAATAAGTAGGTGTTTAAAAAATGCTTTTCGGGTCTAATAATAACAAGTTAATAAACAGAAGTCTATAGAACTATAATTTTATTACTATGGTTAATAACATTGGACATTTAAGCCTGTGTAAGTAAATGAAAACGCTTAATTTATATATATATCACACTATAATTTAAAGTAACTGTTTTTCTACTTTTTAAATTAGGGGCACATACAAAAAGTCGCCATATTTAATGCCAGCAAAAGCAAAGAAACTTGATGTTTAGCCTATGCAGCCTTCCTGAAAATAAATCTCTCATTTCCAGGGCCTTGTTTGAAATATTAATTAGCATTTGTGGATCCTGATTCTTCCCTTTATAGTCCCCTATAAAGGGGAAGCCAGATTGAATATTGTTTCCTAAGCGTTTACTATGGTTAGCTACTATCCTAAGCGATTTATATAATGGTTTTATTTCATCCTTGCTGCAATTCCCACTTCACAGATGTAGAAACTGAGGGTGAGAGAGGTCAGACAACTTGGCCAGCATCAGTGGTAAATGGGGTTGCAGAATATTGACACGGGAAGGGCTTGGCCAAGGCAATTTTGTTGAAAGAGGCGCTGGGGATTAGTACTGGTCAGGAGAGTCATCCTAGAGTTACATTTGCAGGCAGGGGTATGTTTCTACTGAAAGATAGAGATTTATTACAGTGGCAAAGGTTGATGGAGATTTTAGAGCTGTAGCCACCACCCCTATCCAAGTTGATATCACCATGGTCCACAGTCAGAATTCAAGTCCAAGGCTTCTGGAACACATGCTCTTAAGCATTGAGTTGTACTGAAAGTCACAGCCCATCATGGATCACAGGTCTGGTCTCTCATTTCACAACCTCAGTTCTGTACCACAGAGTTTTAATGATCCTCTTCACTGCTCCAGGCCTTGTGCTAGACTAGGGACACAGAAGTGGAGAAGGTGGCCTGTGAGATGGACCTAAACTGAGGCCCTCTGGGAAACCCAAAATTCCTGGATGGGATTCAACCAAATCTTGCCTTGTCCTGAATTCTGGGCCATCCTGAACAATATTATAACATAAGTCATTTTAAAGAGTTTATCTTTCCTTGGTGAGATAGCACTGTATGGTGGTTAATAGAATTACTGGAGCCAGATTGCCTGGTTCTAATTTCAACGCATTACTGACTAGTTGCATAACCATGGTCAATGGACTCCTCATCTGCAAACCAAAAACCACAGTAGTACCCACCTCACAGGGCTTTATATAGATTGAGTAACAACAGAAACAAAATAATGTTATGTGTTTACTAAATAACATAGGGGATAAAAAACAAACAAACCCAAGTGCCAGATTTACCCACGAAAGATGAGAGTAGAGTCCAGCATGAGGAATATACATCTCAAAGTTTTGCTTATTTACCAATCACCACATTGCAAACTCTGAGTCAGATACAGCCATGTGAAACCTTTTCCTTGCTTTAGTGTAGCAGCAGCAGCAGCAAGTTTCTTCATATAACATCTGCTTTTATTCATTTGAATAATAGCTTTCATAGTCAATATAACTGCTAAGAGTTACAGTAACACTCTGCTATGAAAAATATATTATTCAAATGACCTAAGTGACTTGAATAGTTACATATGTAAACTTATTTTTACAAATAGAAAATAACATCCTCCTCATCGACCAATGCTGAAAAGGTTGGCACAAACTTAGGAGGCCACCTGAGCCAAACCACAGATCAGAGACCGTGTCTGGGGAAGAAAGACATTACACAGATTTCTGCAAGTCTAGTCCAATGTGAAACAGCAATTTGCCAACAGTCACAGGAAACCAAAAGTGAAACCGGAACTGGAGCTAAGGCAATGTAATAGTTGCTACGTCCATTCATTCATTTATTCATGCTATGTTGAGCACCTACAGCTAACTTCCACAGCCATCTTCACTTTTGGTTCAACATCCCAAATTTATTTTTAAAGTGCAGGTCAACTTTCTCACTGTAGTGCTAACTACATCCAATCCCAAGAGCTTCCCCATTTTTTTAAGCAGAAATTAGAGTATTGCAATAAAAAAACTTATCAGTGTTGCTATATTCATGTATATTTAGATGTTTTAAATTTTAGAAGTAACTCCTAAGAGAATGGAGCACATTTAAAGTAGCGATTTTGGCAGCTTGTGGTAAACACCTTATCTATTCTAACACACAATGAAGTGGAGGAGCAGGTCAGAATTGGGGAGGAGGAGTGCAACCTGTTGGGGAAATCAAGGGGCTCACAGAATAATAGCTCAAAGCCACTGGAAGAACTTACAGAATATGAATGACAAACCATTACCAACGTAGAGCAGTAAAGGTCAACATAAATATATTGTCAGTTTCAAGTATTAGACAATGATTAGTCAGAGATGAAGAGTTGAGTAATGGAAAAACCAACCAGGAGGTGTGAAGCATGGTGGGGACAAGGAGAGAGGTTATGGAACATTTTCTACAAAAGCTCAGAATTGAACTATGGTCAGAAAGAGACGGCAGGAAGAGAAAAATCATCCTTATATAGTTTTGATCAAAGAAGTATCATATGATTTGCAATACTCAAAACCAGTCAACATTAGGTCTGATCCTAAGAAAAGACTGTCCAGGGAACAAAAATGAACACTAAATACCAAGCTTCCTTTGTACTATAATGACATGACAATGGACAGGATCAGAATTCATGGGCACATATGGTTTCAGGTAGTTGGTATAGTAAGAATGTCCCAAAAGAGGTATTGGTCCAGAATCTAGGACAGAATCAAAAAAACTAAGGAAGGAGGGCAGAGGGGAGAGTTGTATAAATATGGTCATCTAAGTATGTATATTTGAGAACGTTTGAGGTGTTTCCCTCTATGATGCTGTTTAGGCAAGTGGAAGGTAACTAATCCATAGTTGTAGATCCTGAAAATTGAGACCGTCATAATTCCTTGCCCCTAGATTAAGCAATGCTAGAACCAGATATAAAATACTAAGCTTATCTTGAAAGATAAGATTGTGATCTAACCAAAACAACAAGCTAATCAAAACTTGCTTCAAGACCCTCTCCTAGCTATGTCCATCAATACAAAGCTCTTGTGTCATAAACTGTTCCCAAATCCAGTCAGTTCCCACATTTTGCAAGATCCACCTGGAAATCTTTCAGCTCAGATGCTAAAATCTTGTAAATAGCCCTCCTTTATCTTTGCTTGAATTTAAAAAATCAGAGTTGGGTTGCAGCAAGCTTTGTGTTACTGGGTGTTTTTCTAGCATTGGAGTGTCAGTGTGGGTCGAAGGGTCAGACTGAACTATGGGGCTGACACTGCTGTCAGCATTGTCATCAATGGGATGGAAACGGGATAGATGAAAGCAAAGACAAAGTGGTTATGCACTTACTTTTGAACTTAAAGACAATAACTCAATTTTCTGACTAGTATTCAGAATTGTTGGATATTAGTCACTGTTAATATCTGAGAATAGAACACTTGATCACGAACATTGTGGCTTTGTATCAAAATGGCTGCATCAGGATATCATGTGTTCTGCTGGAACAGACAGAGGTTTCTCTATGTCTGCTTGTTGTTCAACAATTTTTCTTGCAAAGGGCTTGTAGAGCTTTCAAAATATAATCAAGTTCTGATAATGGAGCTCATGATGCAGCACATAATAAGATTTAAACCTATGAGGAACCCTATGAGCTTCCTACCAAGGGAACTGCGAGTCAAGCTCCAATTAAGAAACAAGGGTCTCTACTGACCCTCAAAAACAGGTCTCTAAGAAGTTAGATGTTTTGGTCAAATCCTTATTTTGATTTGTCAGAGTCATTTTTCTTTGAGTTTCTCAATATTTACTTTAATTCCCTTGATGCAACATGCGGCATTCTATGCCTTAGAAAAAACAACCTTATAGGATTACTTTCCTCTTAAGAGGTTAAAAAGAAAAGTTAACTTCCCAAGTTAAAAAGAAGAAATGGTTCCGATAGAGAAGAAGGAAGGCGCTTTTTCAGAGTGAAACTGGGAAACCATGCAGAGGCCAGCAGGAGGCGAAGAGTCAGGCAGTCAAGCAGGTGGCCCAGCCTGCAGGTAAGCTGCACGCCTTGCCATGCTAATTGATGGCAATTACTCCTGTTGTTTCCATAGTTTTAGGAACAGTTGATCTTAAAGTGGTGGGAACCTGCATTTATATTAAGATAATTCAAGGAGAAACCTGGAATTGAAACTTCCGCCAAGTGATAGCCATACTCTGCTGCCTTCTGGGGCTCTCTCTGGAGAGCCAAGAACATGTCAAAGGCACAAACTTTAAGGCATAGGTGCTCCATTGTTCATGAAGAAAAGGCTTACATACTATTTTCATAGAAATGTGTCAAAATGCAGGGTAGTAAGAGGCTTTTGTTATAAACAAAAAGTTACCTATTGAGCCAGCAACTTACATATTCCTCGAGGCAAAAGATAACCTCTGTTCTAATGCCTAGCGTAATACATGGCCATGGCAGCTATTCAGTAAAATTCCTGTTGAATAAGACAGTTTGTTTTTGCAACTTGGACTCCTTCCTAATAGACTCATAAAACCTTAGGGGGAAAAATTACTGTAAAAGAATTCCTTGGACTCAGTGGAGGTGTATCTATCAGGCATTGATTACCTGAAATGTTTTCAACCCAGCTTGTTAAGATATAATCGACAGCAACAAAAACATTCCAATTAAGGAGTATTAAAACCCGGGGCACATGAACTGGTAATGTCTAGCATGACATGGGGGTGTGTAAAGGGTTTATGGAACCATCAGTTAATCAGGGTGAGACTTCACCTGTCATTTAACTTTAGGCGAGAGTTCTGTGACAGGTAGGCCATAGGTACAGACAAGATTGTGAATAGTAGACAAGTAAAAACACAGGAAATGCAACTTGGCTGGAGGCCACTGAACAAGAAGATTCTCCTGCGATGGGCTCAGGATGGTGAAGGGAAGAAGGATCCGTGTTCTGTCCAAACAGGTACATGGCAATATTTGAGTGATCAATTCAATAAATTGAATATGGCGTTCCCATAATTGTTACCACAGTCATCCTTTTAAGGTTCTAACGATGTGGGACAATGTTAGGCTTAATTAGAAAAAAATTTTAAAATCCTGGACAGAGGAACCAGAAAAGAAAGAGAAGAGAGTGAGATTATAAATGCAAACATTAAAGGAAAGCAAAATGCTAAGAATTCCAGGTGTTTAAAGCTGGAAGAGGTTCTAAAGATCACCTAGGATGGAGTCCTCTTATTGGAGACTGGCCGGCAAGCAAGAACAGAGAGAACTGACTTGTCCAAAGTCATTCTGCTTTGTGACTTGCTATTGAGAGCTGAGCCAAGGGCGACACAGACCAAAGGATGCTAGAAGAAGTCGCCAAAAGTGGGGTATTTGGATGGAAAACAGCCGTGTGTGTTGAGCTCAGTGAGATTTTTAATTTGGGAAACAATTTTTTAGAATAACTCTTTATCCTCCTGCTTGTTTAAAATGTGAGTGCTTTTCCTGTTGTGTAGCATTGATTTTGGCATGGCTAACAATAGTCTATTTTACATGATAAACTCCTAGAGATTAGAAATCTGTTTAGCCTTGTTTGTCATAGCCTAGTAGCACATGACTCCTACACAGATCCACACTAAAAAAAGCCTGTGTTTGGACAACAAAGGCACTCAGTGAAGAAGCTAAAATGAGTATGGTTACAGATATTTGGGAACATTTTGGTTGGTGTTTTTACTTTAAGGCATTTCTATAGATGAGTTAGGAAGAGATATTAATATCTCCCGAGCACACAGGACACAATGCCTAGCATCAGAGCTCCACTTTACAAATCATTTCACCATTAGCCTGAGCAGCTCTAACACTTCAACAACCAGTGCGAGTGCATTTGCTTTATTTTAAGGTAGCATATTTATTTTGGATAATGGATTATTAAATAGATATGTATCATTTATCTCTCCAAGTCATTTTATTGAGAATGATTTATAGCACATCAACAGCCATTGCAAATGCATTTGCTCTCTTTTGAGGGCTGCTCATTTTATTATGAATGGCTTACTGAGCAGGAGAAGCCAATTGCAGAAAGCCTGCTTTCTTGGGGCCATTATATTTTATAAGGGTTGCCTTATAAATATTTTGTGAATTACTTATAAACCTCTTTTTGGCAAAATATTCTGAAGCCCAATTAATGTTTCAATTCTAGGTGGTCATTCTGGGAAAGAGGGTACCTCTGAAAGGGATGCTGAAATTTGGACTTCTTTATATTATACGGTAGCAGGGTACCAGGATAGAATTATGTCAGGAAACTTTGATTTCTCATCTGAAATTCCAGTATAAATTAGATTATTTATTTATTAGAATCTCAGTGACATTAGAGAAGTTTCCCAGTTGAGAACGTGAAGGAAAAAACACCTCTAGCTAATCTCTACCTTCTGTTGTTTCTGCGGGGAGAAGTCAAAGTGTTATGCATTCAAGTAGATGAGGGTTCACTGTGCATGAAAAATACCGAAATGGTGGTGAAATAAAAAATTGATGATAATTATTTGGATTGGCTTAAAAAAAAACTTGACTATTAAGTTTATCTTTAATACTCTAATGTACATCTAGATGAATAAATACAGATACTTGGCTACAGTATAATGCTGTCAGGTTTTTAATTTCAGAAAGGGTAAACATTGCCAAGTTTCGAAGGTCTGCATCAAGGATACTGACATAATTTTCAAAGTCACGGGTAATACTGCAGCACCTCCCCTTAACATAAAACCCAGGGGGTTGACACCAGTACATCTCTCCCTAATCTATCCTGTGCAGAACAATGTTGCCTCAGAGCCTTCCTGAATATTTGCAACTGCACAGGCAGAAGTGGGTTTTGCAAATGAGGCAGGGGTGATGTATTTTATTGCTGATACTGTTTCACCTGTGTTTAGTTCCACTGACATTGCAAACCCCACGACCAATTGTCCTTATTATAGCCCCTGTGTATTTCTCCCCAGTACACTTGCACAGGGGGAAGATGTGAGCATGGAGCGTACTTAACTGCCAAGCTGAATGGCTCTGTAATGTAGCTTCAGTGTGGCATAAATTAAGCTGTCATTTTTTTGGCAGCAAGTGCAGAGAGGCGATTTTCCTGTACTGTAACATTTGAAACAACAATTTTCTGGCTCCAGTACTGACTGACAGTTCTGTGTGATACATTCTCAACGTGTGTGCTTCAGGGCTGCAGCTGGAAACTGCCTTCAGGGCAAGGTATTGTCTCTATTAGCAAATCCTGGCTGTGGTTACCCTAATACAAACGTTTTCTGACTCCTGCTGCTGCCAGTCAGCCCAGGGAGGCTGCCACTGGGCCAGCAAAAATGGCACTGGGGATCTATCAGCTTGAGCAATGGTTTTAAGCATGTTTCAAATATGCAAAATCGTCTTTTATCATGAAAATCAGATTGTATATTCTTGTGCGCTGGCTCTGTGCAAAACCTTTTGTAAACAGGAAGATTTCCCCAAGCTGGGCTGAGGTTTCACGGGTAGGAAACACTGAGGGATGCTCTGAGGGGCCTCCAAGTGTGGACTGGGAGTGCTACTACCACTTTGTGTCCTATGCTGCCAGTAAGCTATGGTGGAGAAGCAGAATATTGGTAAAAGTAATGAGAGGTGTTGGCGGGAGGGTCTCCAGAGGGAGCGCAGCAAACTGCTCTTTCTTTAAATGTCCTCCATCCCTGCCTTCCTCTTCCCTACCCTCACAGGTGTCTACAAAGCAGTAGGGGCACCACTCGCCAACTATCTTGAATACACATAAAAGGCAGAAAAGGTTACCTTGAAAGCCATCAAAATAATACAACTATAATCACATCAGTCAGGATGTAGCAGGGAGAAATAAGTTATGCTAAGCTTGTACTTGCATCTGAAGTTGAAGTACAAGCATCTAAGCTTGTACTTGCACCTGGAAGGGTGTTGCTCTTCAGATCAGAGCCAAGGCTTTCACCAGCATACAGTTAGGGAAAACTGCACCTAAACTGACTCCAGAGTGGGTTGTGATCATGTTTTAAGAGCTCTTCAAGGAAGAACCAATGTCTTCCCTGAGTTGGAATAATCAAACTATTTGCTGAGTAACTTATTCACAGCCAGTAGGGTCTTTCTGGCATAGAACCTAAGTCTTTGTCTGTATTAGTTTCCCTTTATTCTGTTTAGTGTTGTCATTGGGTCACATAGACAAAATGTCATAAACCATCCTCATAAAATGCCATTTAAAGGCAGCCCGTCCTCAGGTTCAAATACCTTGTTTCTACAGTTTTTCACATTGATTTTGTGAAGCATTCACTTATTTGTCCAACCAGTAAACACACAATGCTTGCCAGTGGGTCAAGGACAGCCCTAGGGAAACCAAGGTAAGTTACAGATTAAAATTCAAGCCCTCCATTCATGACCATAGGCATACCTTCCTCACCAGCCTCATTTCCCACCACTTTCCAGGTTCATACCTGTGATGTCAACCACAGCTACTTTTTACCAGTGCATTAGTTCATTCCCACGCTGCTATAAAGAAATACCCTAGACTGGGTAATTTATAAAGGAAAGAGGTTTAATTGGCTCACAGTTTCACAGGACTGGGTAGGCCTCAGGAAACTTACAATCATGGTGGAAGGGGAAACAGGCACGTCTTACATGGTGGCAGGTGAGAAGTGCAAGCAGGGGAAATGACAGACACTTACAAAACCATCAGCTCTCATGAGAACTCACTCATTATCACAAGACCAGCAGGGGGGAAATTGCCCCCAAGATCCAATCACCTACCACCTGGTCCCTCCCTCGACATGCAGGGATTACAGGGATTACAATTAGAGATATGATTCAGGTGGGGACACAAAGCAAAACCTTACCAACCAGAAAGAGCCAGCCACATTTTCTCTTACTTTCCTGTCATGGCTTCAGTGGCTTTATTTATCGGAAAGCACCACTCATCCCCTTTTCTTCCTAATTAACTCCCAACTCAGATAGGTAGCCTTCTCTAACCAACTCCTGAAGCTTGATTGGGGTTAAGCATTTCTGTTGTCTGTTTTTTGAGGATTTTATAACATGTATTTCTTTCCAATTTTAATATTTTTAAAATCTGCCTATTTCTAAAGCTACACGTTAGATTTTTTAAGATGGGGACTGGATTTTCCTCTGTAATCCCGCCACAATGCCCATTATTTAATAGGTATTTCATACACTTAAGTAAATAGATGAATAAATTTATGGTTTTTATCCTCAAGATACATCCACAAATCATAAATCCTCAATAAGAGAAAAAAATTTTCTGATAATGGTTCATTTTTTCTTGGGAGGGTAGGGGGTGAGAATTACTATATAGGTCATTCATCTTATATTTCTTTCATGATGTCCTAATAAAATCTGTTTTTTACCATTGCCTCAAGTTCCCACATTGCTAGTTCATGTTCAGCCCATGGTCAACAAGCTTCTAAATGTTTTCATGCTGTGCATAATATCCGGCCATTCTCTAGAGTGTATTTCCACAATTTGCTGAGCTATGATCATCCATATTGACTTTTCATTCAGCTTATTCTAAGCCACATTATGAGCTTGTCAAAACTCTTTAAATGTTTTCTCTGCCCATGAGAGCACAAGACAAGGAGAATATATGTAAAAGGAGCAGGAAAAAAAATTGGTAAAATACTCCTCAGGCCCTGGAGTCAGGTTCTGGCAGTCCCAAAGTTCTCAGACCTGGGTGCTGGCAGATGGAGGAAACAGGCATGCAGAGACCTGGTTTCTGGTCTTGAGTTCACTATTTACTAGCTGTGTGACTTTTAGTAAGTCACATAACCATTTCTGAGCCCAGTGATACTTATACTACATATAGGATTTTTGTGTGATAATGTATATTTTAAAAGATCTGAAAGTTAGGACTGATTAAATGACAGTGTTTTTGTTATTCTTGACATTTCAACAACCATACTGATTTACAATCAATAGGAAAATAATCTCTGCTCACTTCCCACCTTTTTCTCTGTCTCCTCCTTCTCGTCACAATTATCTCCATAAAACATATGAATTACATACCTACTCTACTAAAATCACTAAACCAAGTCCTACAGTAACCTGTTAACCAACCAACCAAACAGTGTGGGAAAACCCATCTATTTAGCCTCAAAGGCTTACAAAACACTCCTACAATAAAAGATAAACTGAACACAAGTATCTATGTGATAAGTGCCAAGTGAGCATTCTCCAGTACTTGCTGTCAGAGGTGTAATGATCTAGGACAGCTTCAGGCAAAGATTATTCCCACCTGGAACTTGAAGTTTTAGTAGAATTCTAATCAGCGGAGATAAGGAAAAAGGATATTTCACAGGGGAAGAGATGGCAGGTGCAAAGTTCAGAGATAAAATTTGTAGACCCATGTTCATAGCAGTGTAAGTCACGATAGCCAAAATACACAACCAACCAGTATTCATTGAAAGATGAATGGATAAACAAAATGTGGTATATACATAGAATGGAATATTTTTCAGCCTGAAAAATGAGCAACATTCTGACAAATGCTACAATATAGATGAACCTTAAGGACATTATGCTAAGGAAACTAATTTGTCATGAAAGGATTTCATGTACGATTTTACTTAGGTAAAATAAATCTAGAGTAGTCAAATTCATAAAAACAGAAAGTAGAATGGTGGTTGCCGGGGCAACCAATCTACTGGGGAAATGGGGAGTTTTTTGTTTAATGGGCACAGTTTCAGTTTTGCAAGAATGAAAAGGTAGTTGTGATGGTTGCATAAGGAATGGTGGTGCTGGTTGCACAACAGTGTGAATATAATTAATGCCACTGAACTGTACATTTAAAAATAGGAAGGTAAATTTTATGTTATATGTATTTCACCATAGTTCTTTTTTAAAGATCGGAAGTAGAAAAGGGAAATTTAGAGAAAAACAAATAGATGTATTTGGCTAAAGCCTAAGTTTCTGAATTCTGGAAAGATTCAGACTGGATCACAGACAGTCTTCAGAGAACACTGAGAATTGCTGATGAAGAATTACTGAAGGCTTCTAAGTGGGAGAAGGACATTGTTGGAACTGCGCTTTGGGAAGCTGAGACTGGCGGTGGCATGCAGGTTGGCTTGGGAAGCCCAGAAGTGAAGACAGAATCCCGATGTGATGACCTGTCATTGCTTGAGGAGTGAGATTGTGAAGGCCTAAAAGAGGATGGTGGAAGAGGGCATGAAAAGGATGGGGTTTGGTGGAAAACTAAGATTACCTTGGGACTGACTGATTGAAGGTAGGGAATGGAGTAAGGGGTAATAGAGGTTCTATTAGTTTGTTCTCATGCTGCATTAATAAAGGCATATCCAGGACTGGGTAATTTATAAAGGAAAGAGGTTTAATTCACTCACAGCTCCACATGGCTGGGGAGGCCTCACCATCATGGCAGAAAGTGAAGGTCTTGGCAGCAGGCAAGAGACAGCTTGCGCAGGGGGAACGCCCATTTTTATAAAACCATCAGATCTTGTGAGACTTACTATCACAAGAACAGTATGAGGGAAACCGCCCCCATGATTCAATTACCTCCACCTGGCACCTGGCTCTGCCCATGACATGTGAGGATTATTACAATTCAAGGTGAGATTTGGGTAAGGACACAAACAAACTATATCAGAGGTGGTTCCAAAATTGTGTCTGAGAGACTTGAAAACTAACTGTATTATCAAAAATGGCAACATTAATAGCTTATTTTATTTGGTTTGAAGGTGCTGAATTGAGTTCAAGACATGTTGAATTTGAGAAGATCATGAACTACATAAAAGAAAATACCCATCAGGTGATTGGTGTCCAACAAAAGATCAGGACTTGAGATAAATGCCCAAGAGTCATCTCCTAAGGAGTAGAAAGTAGGCTACTTTCATAAACATAAGAGGAGAAGGGAAGGAACAGTATGGAATGCCACCACTAGGCCAGGCACCCAGTGAGAAATCTCTGAGACCTTCAGAGCACAACCCTGTGGCATAAGTGGGAATATCGATGCCAATCATAATCCCCAGAAAAACCACAATATTGAATGCCATAATACCCAATATTAAAATCCTGAAAGATCAAAACCCCTAAAGTCTAAAATCCCTAACATTTGAATTCCCGAAAGATTGAAATCCTAAAAGCCAAATTCTGCAGAAGGGATTAGTGCATTTCCAGGTGTAGCAGGACAGCTGCATCACATTAGGAGAAACTACCACCTTTTATTGTTTTTATTTGCATCTGGCAGAAAATTCAGATGAATGGATTGGCCACTCCATTGGGCAACAACAAAAACTTCAATGTATTTATTTTTAATTTTTATATAGATACGGGGTTTCACCATGTTGCCCAGGCTGGAGTGCAGTGTCTAGTCACAGGTGCAATCATAGCTCACACTCCTGGGCTCAAGCAATCCTCCCACCTCAACCTCCCAAGTAGCTGGGACTATAGGCATGCACCACCAAGCCAGGCTAAAATTTCAGTTTAAAAATGTGTCATTTTTCTGCATTGGCACTCTTTCCAGCTGATAATGAATAAAAGCCACATTTGCCTAAAGAAGCCAGCAAAGTTACTGACTGGTTCAAAAATAATTATGTGCATTGTAGGATGAAAAGACACTTAAGCAACAGTGTTGCTGTTTGATTATCAGTATTGTTTCCACCAAATTTGTGGTCTGCATACTAGTGCACGTGGAATACATTTCTGAGTATTCAAAGCAATGTAGAAGCACGGCACAGAAGATGAGAAACTTTAACAGGGAATGCTCAAATTGGTGTGTGTTAAATCATGGAAGAATTTCAAAAAGAGTAGTGCCACATTGAAAATGAATGTGAACGTATTCTCCAAGGAGAGACATGCCCCACTCCCCACCCCCGACAAAAAAACAAAACAAAACAAAACAAAACAGCTATTCATCACAATGCAATACTTTAGAATACAGTTGATCCTTGAACAACATGGATTTGAACTACAAGGTCCACTTATGCATGGATTTATTTCAATAAATATATTGGAAAAGATTTTGGAGATTTGCAACAACTTGAAAAATTTCACAGACAAACTGCATAGCCTAGGAATATCAAAAAATTAAGAAAAAATTATGTCATGAATGCATAAAAAATACATGTAGATATTAGTCTATTATATTATTTTCTGCCATAAAATATACTTAAATCTATTACAAAAAGTTAAAATTTATCTAAACTTATATACACAAACACTTATAGACTATACATGTGCCATTCAGTCAAGTAAACAAATGTAAAGTTGCAGGATTAAATCATAACCGCACAAAATCAACTGTAGTACACACTGTACTACTGTAACAAGTTTGTAGCCATCTCCTGTTGCTATTACAGCGAGGTTGAGTGTTGCAAGTATCCACTTAAAATGCCATGTGACACTAATCATCTCTGCATGAGCAATTGTCTCTCCAGTAAATTGCGTGTCACAGTGAAAACTGATTTCTCGAGATCCTCCTATATTTTTCTGATGTTTAGTGCATTACCATAAACCTTGACTAACACCATGGGACCCATATGAAATGTTACTGGTGATGTTGGAAGTGCTCTCAAGAAGCAGAGAAAAGTCATGACATTACAAGAAAAAGTTGGACTTTCTTGATATGTACTGTAGATTGAGATCTACTGCTGTGGTTGTCCACCATTTCCAGATAAATGAATCCAGTGAAAAACCATTATAAAAAAAAGGAAAACAGAAGGTGAAGCCATTGCTGAGGCTATGCCAGCAGGCATGAGAACTTTGCAGTTTTTTTGAAATACCTTTTAATCTCGTATCAAAAATGCAGCTTTTATGTTGGTGCAGGATTGCTACAAGAAAGGCATACTGATAGATTCTAACATGACTCAAGGAAAAACAAGTCATTATATGGTAACTTAAAGCAAAAGGAAGGTGAAGGATCTGAAGGTAAAGAAGTTAATACCAGCAAAGGATGGTTTGATAACTTTAGAAGGAGATTTGACTTTAAAAGTGTCAAGATAACAGGAGAAGCAGCTTCTACCAACTGAGAGCCAGCCGATGAGTTCCCAGACACCTTTTAAGAAAATCATTGAGGGGAAAGAATATCTTCCTGAACAGGTTTTTATTGCAGACAAAAGTGCTCTATTCTGGGAGAAAAAATGTCACAAAGGACATGTATTAGTAAGGAAGAGAAGTGAGCACCAGGAATGAAGGTGGGCAGGAAGAGGCAAACCCTACTGTTTTGTGCAAATGCAGTCAGGTTTATGATTAAGACTGCCCTTATCTATAAAGCTGCTAACCTCTGAGCTTTGAAGAACAAAGAGAAATACCAGCTGCCAGTCTTTTGGTTGTACAACAAGAAGACCTGGACAATGAGAACTTTTTCTAGACTGATTACATTGATGCTTTGTCCCTGATGTCAGGAAGGACTTTGCCAGTAATGAACTTTTAAAGTTATTTTGATATTGGACAATTTCCCTGGCTACCCACAACCCCATGAATTCAACACTAAAGGTGTCAAAGCACTCTACTATTCCCCAAAGTCAATGTCTCTAATTCAGCCTCAGATCAGGGGGTCATAAGGACCTTTATGCCTCATTACACACAGTACTCTATGGAAAAGATTGCCAACATTGTGAAAGAGAACCCCAATAGAGGGACCATCATGAAAGCCTGGAAGGAGTACACCATTGAAGATGCCATCATTGTTAGAGAAAAGGTTGTGAAAGCCATCAGCTCAAAACAACAAATTCCTGCTGGAGAAAACCGTGTCCAGATGTTGCACATGACTTCACAGGATTTAAAACCGAGCCAATCAAAGAAATCATGAATGAGATTGTGAATATGGCAAATACAAAAAAGGTGCAGGGTGAAGGGTTTCAAGATATGGATCTTAGAGAAATTCTGAACCATTCCCAGGCAATGAAGAAGAGGATATAGGAAAAGCAGTGCCAGAAAACAAATTGATATTAGCCAATCTGGAAGAAGGGCTCTAATTATCAAGACTCCTTTTGACTTCTTTTATGACATAGGCCTTTCTATGATATGGGCACTGAAACAAAAGTAAATGGTGGTGTATTAAGTCCATTTTCAAACTGCTATAAAGAATACTACCTGAGGCCGGGCACAGTGGCTCACAACTGTAATCCCAGCACTTTGGGAGGCCGACGCAGGCAGATCATGAGGTCAGGAGATCAAGACCATCCTGGCTAATACAGTGAAACCCCGACTCTACTAAAAATACAAAAAATTATTCCGGCGTGGTGGCACGCGCCTATAATCCCAACTACTTGGGAGGCTGAGGCAGGAGAATCACTTGAACCCAGAGGCGGAGGTTGTGGTGAGCCAAGATCGGGCCACTGCACTCCAGCCTGGGGGACAGACCAAGACTCCGTCTAAAAAAAAAAAAAAAAAAAAAAAAACTACCTGAGAATGGGAACTTATAAAGGAAAGAGGTTTAATTGACTCACAGTTCCACAGGCTTAACAGGAAGCATGGCTAGGAAGGCCTCAGGAAACTTACAATCTTGGTGGAAGGAGAAGCAGGCATCTTCTTCCCAAGGCAGCAGGAAAGAGAATGAACGCAAGCGCAGGAAAAACTGCCACTTTTAAAACCATCAGGTCTCATGGGACTCACTCACTATAATGAGAACAGCATGGGGGAAACTGCCTCCGTGATCCAGTCATTTTCCACCAGGTCTCCCCCTCAGTATCCCAGGATTACAATTCAAGATGAGATTTGGGTGGGGACACAAAGTCTAACTATATCAGGTGGAAAAAGGATTGGTAAGATATAAAAATTTTTTTAGAGAAACAAAAAAACAAAAAGTCAGACAAAAATTATGGTGTACTTTCATAAAATTACACCAAGTGTGTCTGCCTCTCCTGACTCTCCTTCCACTTCCTCCACTCTTTCACCTCTGCCACCCCCGAGAAAGCAAGACCAGCCCTTCCTCTTTCTCCTCCTCCTCAGCCTACTCAACACGAAGACAAGGCAGATGAAGAATTTATGATGATTCACTTCTTAGAATAAATGTATTTTCTCTTCCTTATGATTTTCTTAACAACACTTTCTTTTCTCTAGCTTATATTTATTGTAGAATACAATATATATAACACATATACAAAATATGTGTTGACTATTTACAGTATCAGTGAGGCTTCTGGTCAACAGCGGACTATTTGTTAAGTTTTAGGAGAGTCAGAAGTTAGATGCAGATTTTCAACTGTGCAGGGAATTGGCATCTATAACCCTCATGTTATTCATGGGCCAACTGTATAGCTAAGAATTGTAAAAGTTGGCATCATCTCTTATGGACCTTCCCCTAATCTATCCCTGTAATGTATTTTCACATGTCAGATTTTCTTTTTAGTTGCTGGAGGATTTTGTTTCCTTTTTGTTGTTGTTGTCTCTTACAATTTTACAATTTTAAATTGTCAGCATTATTTTTTACAATTTGCTATGCTATGTTGCTATGTATTTCATCTTTGCTTTATTTCCAATACTGGAGATATACATTGTGTAAAAGACTTTTAGAAAGTTATAACTTGTGTTATATATTTTTGCAAATTTCACTCCAGGGAAGCACACTATCACAATGTTGACTTTGTGTGTAAGCATTGTTCATGTGTGTAAAAACATTACAGCTTCCTCAATAAATGAAGGAATATGTGGTGTTAACCCATTATAGTTTTAGATGGATCTCATCAAAAGACTTAGATTGTTTATCACACTATTTCGGATGATCACAGTCATGAAGCCGAGGACACACAATTACCAACCATAGTGATAAGCATCGATACATTTTGCTTTTTCATTTATTTATTATGAATAGGGTTTGTTTGCTAGTAACTGTTATACTTTGCAACTGTCATTACTATACCTGTTTATACTTGCAAAGTTATGTATGTTATTATTGCCTTTTTTATTATGTAAAGTGGCCTATGAAGGGTTCTTTCATGCTTTTATGTTTCTCAAATAAATCCCTTTTTAAAAGAGTAAATAAATGTCTTTAAAATGTTTTTAAATTATTTTTTCCAGAGTTATATTTTTGGGATTTTGATTCTTCAGGATTTCAGCATTCAAGATTATGGCATTCAGGATTGTATCTTTCAGGATTGTGGCCCAAACCCAGTGATCTTCTCATTTACAGGAGTGGAAACTGAGGTATAGAAAGGCTTACTTGCTTGCCCAGTTCCACAGGCAAATAAAAAGAGGCAGGGCCAGAGAAAGCATGCATGATGACCTGACTCCAGAGCCAATGCTCCTCCCAGACTATTCCATGCCTACTGTCTGGGAAGACACATATCCTGGTTCTGGCTCTGCAGTCATGTGCTGTGTGGCCCTCAGGAAACATTTTGTCTGAAACTAAATTTATTCAGCAAAAATACACATTATAGGTTATTAAATGCAATTATTAAGTTCTTTCCTAATGCTAAGATTCAAAGTCTTTAAATTTGGATTGAAGATGCTGGAATGAATAACATCTCTGAGAGACTATCAAGAAAGAGAAACAGAGATAAGGAAAGGTTATAAATAACAAAAAGTTGAGGTAAAGAAGGTCTACCATTAGAACAAGTGAAGAGAGAGAGCCAAGCATGCAGAGAGAGTGAGCAATGAGAGATGAAGAAAGAGGATCAAGGTAGTGCTCTTTTATAAAGGTCATGAAAGAAACACTTTCATAAGAGGCAGACAATAGGGTCAAGAAGGATGAAGTTTGATATTAGACCATCAGGTTCGGCCATGGTGGGTGGACCCTGCATGACATAGGGACGCAGATCAAATTGCAAGAATTTAGGAAGAAGGTGAATAATGAGAAAATTAAAATGAATATAGCATTGCTTGCTTGAAGTTTGAGTCTGATTGATATTTCATCTATTTTTATGGTTAAGTTATTGGAAAACTTTTAAAAGTATTTTTAGAATTAAGAGGTAAGAAAAGCTTTTCACCTGGGGGTTGAAACCTGGACTTCAGATCTGATTTTGTAAGTAGCTGTGTGCATTGTCAAGAAACAGCCCAATTAAGTTTCCATTCCTCAATCAGAAAAGTTCCCGACTTCTTAACATGAAAGTTGTACCCAGGTTTGAAGATCTGGTTTACCATCCTAAATGCATTTAAAAAATAATTATCTTATTTTTAGTAAAATCAAAGGTATAGCACCACCACATCTGGTAATAATACTAGCTACTGCTGACTGAGGACCTGCAGTGAGCCCAGCACCACTGTCAGCACACTGCATGTATTAACTCATTTAATCCTCCAACAGTCCTGCAAGGTAGATTTTACTGTCAGTCTCTTTTTATAGATGACGGGACAAAGACAAAGAGGATTACCTAAACTTACTTGAGGACACATAGTTAGAAGGTGTTAAAGATGGGCAGTTTAAGCCAGGATCCCAGTGAGTAGCAAGCAGATGCAAAGTCACTCAATATTTTAATTTACTTGTGCCATCTTGTTCTAGGTAAAATAAATTCTCACTACTTCTTAAACTTTGTGAAATACAGAAACCAGTGTGACTTCCATTTTATTTTCAGAAATGCCCAAGGTGCCGTGAATCCCATACTGGGAGTTCTCGAAATCCTTATTCTGAAAAGTGTGGTCTACAGACTGGCAACATCAGCATTACCTGGGAGCTTGTCAGAAGTACAGGGGTTCAGGTCCCATCCCAGACCTACTGAATCAGAGTTTGCATTTTTTAACAAGATTCTCTGAGTAGCACACATTTAAACTCTCTCTCTCTCTCTCTCTTTCTCTTTCTCTCTCTCCCCACCCCCTTCCTCTTTTGCTCTCCCTCTTTCTCTTCCAGTTCTGGTGTTCTATCCTGATTCTATCAATTTGCTCTCCTCCTTTCCTCAGCATATTGACTTGTCCAGCAGAGCTTGTTTTGCAGAATTCATCCAGGATTATTTATTTGGCACCCAATGTCCTATGTTCTCTTATCAAATGAAGAAGTTATTTTCCTTGAATAAATGTAAACTTTATTGATTTTCACAGTTCCCTAGTTCCAAACTTGACTAAATGCTGTCTGTTATGCCCATAATGTGACACACAGGTCTTTACTGGCATAAGGCTAGGCTTTCCTATTTCTTGAGCCCTGAAAGATATGTATGGAGATCATTTCTCTACCACTCATCTTCAGATATTTTGATATTTTTGCACACCTTCATTGCCTGCTAACTGAATTACTACAATTCCTTTCTAGTTGGTTCACTGCCAACTTCCATTAGCAAATTTTCCTGTATTGAAATTGCTGCTGCCAATCAGGCAGCACCACCTATTCCAATGTTCATTCAAATCACCCTCTTCTAAAGGTATTGGCTTTCATTTCCGACTAGTATTGATTTTGGACCAATGGGAGACACCCCATACTGCTGAGAGTTCCTGTCTTCCCACTTTGCTGTTCAAATGTAGGACTCCATGTCGTGAAACTCCAAGTCAAAGAATCACATCCATCAGAATCTGGGAGGCCTTCTTTCTTCCTACTTGCTTTGAAAGCAAACTCAAAAGACATGGCTGTTTGGTGACTGTTCTGTTACTCACAGGTTTCCTGGCTGCATTGGGGTGGTTTATGAACTAGCCCCACACATTTATTATATCCACACTGAGTAGTGTCATTATAATTAAGTGGCTGTCACAATTTCCATTACCCTCTCCTGTTTTAAGGAACCTAACATACAGCCATAAAATTTGCTTTTGATTGAAACTTGGCATGTCTCAATCCAGTGCCTACTCACAACTTTTCATAAACAGCATAAAATTATATTATGCTCCCCAAATGCTAGTTCACTCACAATACTTTTATGTACAGAAAAACAAAGATGCTACTTCTCTATCTCAGAATGTTCGTTCATTGTTTTTCTAAATTGAAAACATGAATATGATAAACTTGAATGAAACTGTGCTATAGGGCATAAGAAATTTCATAACATCTGATTGATTTATAAACCTCATGCAACATCTTCAGGAATTAGCAGTGATGGTTACACTAAATGCTATGAAATATATGCTCGTGTAATTTTATGTAAATAGCCTAAAGAAGAATTATAACACAACACATTTTGAGGCAGTTATATCCAGCAACCCACCATATTTATGGCTTTTTCTTAGTTTTGCTTTGAGTAGGTAGGAGTAAAAAGAGAGGTAGAGAAAGAACATGAACATGCCACTTTTATGGCTGAAGTTCCAGATGGGTAAATATATTATAAGGAAACCTGAATGTGGAAACAAAAGCCACCAAGAACCCTATTTATAGCGAGAAATATTCCTCCGAATAAATGACTGTGGTAGATTGAATAATGACCTCCATTGATGTTCATGTCTTAATCCCTGGAACCTATAATATTACCTACTTACATAGCTAAAGAGACTTTGCAGGGGTGATTCAATTAAAGATTTTGCAATGGGGAGATTATCCTGGATTATCTG
>NW_012101366.1:4064768-4065082 GCF_000951045.1 Mandrillus leucophaeus
GCTTTGAGTAGGTAGGAGTAAAAAGAGAGGTAGAGAAAGAACATGAACATGCCACTTTTATGGCTGAAGTTCCAGATGGGTAAATATATTATAAGAAAACCTGAATGTGGAAACAAAAGCCACCAAGAACCCTATTTATAGCGAGAAATACTCCTCTGAATAAATGACTGTGGTAGATTGAATAATGACCTCCATTGATGTTCATGTCTTAATCCCTGAAACCTATAATATTACCTACTTACATAGCTAAAGAGACTTTGCAGGGGTGATTCAATTAAAGATTTTGCAATGGGGAGATTATCCTGGATTATCTG
>NW_012101366.1:4069882-4102030 GCF_000951045.1 Mandrillus leucophaeus
ATCAGTGATGAATCTTTTACTTATTACTTTTTCTTTACTAGTAAGCTGATTTTAATTGCTCTGGTTGAAGAATTGGGTTACACAGTTCTATTACGTACCTGAGATCATTACCCAAAAGTAGTGGCTTCTTGTTTGTACTTCACGACACATGGTTTGATCAGGATGACGTATGGCTAAGTGCAGCCTCCTTTATTGGTAGGAAGAATGCTGAAAACATTTAGCTCTCATAGACCTTTTAAGTAAGTTGCTTCTGGTAACGCATGTATGGTCGATTAATTTATAAACCTCATGCTACATCTTCAAGAATTAGCAGTGATGGTTACACTAAATGCTATGAAATACATGCTCATGTAATTTTATGTAAATAGCCTAAAGAAGAATTATAATACAACACATTTCGAGGCAGTTATATCCAGCAACCCACCATATTTATGGCTTTTTCTTAGTTTTGCTTTGAGTATTCTGTATTCTTCTACCAGATGTATATTAGACGTAGAAGCACAACCCATGTAACTACCTCTTTCAGCTAAGAGAAAATCCCCAGTCCTCTGCTCACCTGTGTAAGGGTAAGAGCGAAATGAAGGGATGCACCAGCTCCTGACAAAACTCCAGAGCATAGGTTGTCCTAGATATAGGAACTCATCATGTTCGCTTTCTTTATCAAATAATTTTAACAAATAATGAAGTAGGTGTTCAACTACATTGTGACCAGATCATAAAATTGATGAGTCTCCAAATTATCTTAACTCCACAGTGAGGAGCAGGGGAGGGGATGCTCCAAACCAGTACAGGAACTATCAACACCACTTCCTCAACTTTGCGTTTTGCACTGGAAATGATACCAGTAAATTATATTCCCATGCAGCCTAAACCCTTGCATCCAGATGCATCTGAGAGGCATATGTGCCAGGACCAATGCTCTTTTCAAGGGTGCCAGAGCCTCTGGAGGAATGAAACGATTATCCCGCAGCTTGCATCCTGAGCCATGTACAGTGATAGAGATCCAGATAGCAGACTGTGTGCCGGTAAATAAATAACCACACAAGAATCCCACCCTGTCTCACAAATAAAAAACACCATGCACTCTAAAAGTAGGAGATCTACCACTTTTATGGCTTTAAATTCTGTAAGTGTTTTAAAATTCTATAAGTGATCAAATGGGACTGAACAATTCCTTCATGCCATAATGGAGCCATTAGATGATTTTTACCTGATTTTACACTAAATGAATCCCTAGGTTGCTGAAAAAGAGCTGAAAATTGACCTGAATGCATATGGAGGTCCTGTATTTGAAAACCTTTGGCACAATTTGGAAACAAAGTATGGCTCTTATTCCTTTTGGCCTTGTAATGGTGTTACTTTTGCATGTGTCTAATCTCTACTCCTGGACTGTAGGAACCTAGAATCTAGGTGTGACTAGGTACCTAGTCACTACACAAAAAGCTTTTCTTGGAAAAGAGAGAAAGGGAGGAGAGGAAGGATGGAAGTAAGCCAGCCCTTTTCATTTGCCTCATGTATTTTCACAGATAAAAGAGGAAATACACTTCACATTTGGCTACAGGGGCTAGTACTACTGGCTTTTCTAGTGCTGGCTTCATAAGTCACCAGGATGTTGGCACAAGAAGCACCAGATAAGGATAAAGAAAGAGAAGAAGGAAGCCTGGGTGGCGGTGGTGAGTTTGTAGTTTCATGATCATCCTGATGGATGTGTCGTAGCACCCCCACCCCCAAACACACACACATATGTGGTCTCAGAAGACTCTCCCCATGGAGGACTGCCCTGGATGGAGGAAGCTGCTTGGAAACATGAGGCTAATTAACCTGTTTGAATACTGCGATCGCCTTCTGTGTAGCATCTTCTGTGAGCAGCTGTTACTTAGTGTAATTAACCTGAAAGCCCAAATTTCAAGCTTGTTACCTCCAGTGGGTAACTGTAGGACTTCAGCCCTTGGTATTTCCGGGTGACTGTCCCCCTCTCAAAAATCTCGAGGGCTGACTTACATATGTTTATGAATCAGACTGAGCCAATGCTCCTCTGAGCCAAGGTTCCCCCTCCTAGCAAATTTGATCCCCTCCGGAGGGCAGTCCACTTGGGTTGACTCTGCCTGCAGCTCCTCCATGGTCACAGTTCGATGCTCCGAGGTGGCCACTGTCCTGGGCAAAGTAGTTTCTGCTGATTCCAGGGAAGTTTCTTCATCATTCTGAGTAATCTGACACTGGCAGGTGGATTTGCCAAGGCAGAAGGTCAGAGATTGAGGATTGGCAAGAGTGGAAAGTTGGTTTCACAACCTTTATTGCCAGCTACATCTTCATCATCTTTCAGTGAATTTCGTCACTGGGGCTCTGGATTCCACGTGATCAAAGGTGGTGGCTCCTGTACTTGTTTGGAGCATCCCCTCCTCTACTCCTCCCTGTGGAGCTGGGATGTTGAGGGGAAAATTCAAATCAGGCTTCACTTGAGGTGGTAAGTCATAGTGGTGCCTGTGGAGTTGCTCCCACGCTATCCCCTCTTCCTTTTGCTGGATCACGATCCTGGATTGTTCAGTGTCTCCTTCAGGAATTTTTTCCAGAGTTAGCTGAGCCATTTAGGAGGGAGGGTAGCACTTGTTTCAGTACCATTTGCTTCCCTCATCCATCCCAGAGAGCCCTAAGGCTGATTCTCAACAATACTACCTTCGACTCAGACACTACTCTCTGAGGCAACAAAAACAAAATCACAGCAGGTCTGCTTTGCTGAGTCTAAGCATTTTCCCTTTGAGGGCTGGGACATTCTTCTTCTAAGTACAGTGGCCACCAGTCACGCTGGACCACGTTCTGAGGGGCAGTGACTGGTCCCTTTAACAACTGAAAGACTGGTAGGGATTTTGAGCCTCTTTCAGATGTCTTGAAGTACTTTTTGAAGACACTGAAGGTGGCCTCCTTCTCCTCTAGGAAGCTGGAAACCAGACTCAAAGCAGGATACTGAAGCTAGACCAAGTAGGGCTTACTCAAGGCTGGCATAACCTGCACAGTGTCTTGTCGCAGGGCCCTTTTTGAAACAGGGTTTCTAATCATGACACAAGGGGAGGCTTGCTGCCCTGTCTGCTGCTAAGTCCTAGGACACCACCTGCAAGTCTGGCCATACTTCTGAACACCTGCCTAATATCTGTCCCTTCTCACACCAGCCTTCCTGCTGCACCTACTCAGCCACCAGCTGTCCACCACCTTCTCCTTGACTCTGTGTGGCCTGTGACAGCCAATGTTACAATTCTTCTCTCTTTTTCAGTTTGCTGAATATTCTTCCTTACTGTCTCACCCCTTGGGGGTCATACTCGGGGTCAGGGGCTAAAAACGACTGTAATTGTGGCGAAGATTCTGGCCACACCTGCCTCCTGCCACCTAGTCTTTCTCCAGCAAAAAGTCACTCTTAAAAATCTCTAAGCAATGCGAGGTAATTAAACATCACTTTCTAGGGACCATATTCTTTCCTTGTTTCTTCCTAGGGACAGAAGGAAAATTGACATTTTCTACAAGCTCTAGAAGACTAACTTTGTTTTCTTCTCTCCTGAACATCTGATGAGCATTCTCTATGCCTGAGGAGGATTTTTAACAAAAACATCAATTGGCTCCAATCCCTGGGGCAGTAGTTAATTTCTGGTGCAGAAGTGCACAATCCGGGATTCAAATAACCCCAGAGGAACCCCACAGAACGCAGCTTAAACAACCTGTAGGCCTCGCAGAGGCTAGTTTCAGTGTGGTCTATTGTCACTGAATCACAGATTTAACTAGATCTTTAGCCCACATCTGGGTTATTTTAAAACCTTGATCCAACCCACCATCTGAGTTTCCTCCTCCCTCCAGCAGTGGTTTTTGGACATTCCAAGGAGAACCTTGCATCTTGCTCTATGACCCACCTGTGGCCCAGCTGTGGCCCCAGTAGTCACTAGTCTGAGTTGTGGCCGTTGGGGCTACAGCTGGGCCACAGGTGGGTCATAGAGCACTATTGCCACTACCACTGCTATCAGAAGCCCAGCTCGAACGCCCTCCTACTTCATGAGTTTTTGACAGTGTGCTGCCATCTTGCCCACTGCTGTTATTGTTTCGATCCCTGGCCTCAAAGGCACTATAAGAAGGGGACTCACTCTTTCCCTTTGTGTGATATGCTCTGCTAGGTGGGGCCCACAGCAGGAAGGCTCAGTCCCCTGAAGTGTTAGGGAGTGAGTGGGCTTCTTTCCATTTACTATAACCTGTTATAGTAATACCTCCAGGGAGATTGCTGGCAAGATGGCCGAAAAGGAAGAGCTCCGGTCTGCAGCTCAAGATCGATGAAGAGGGGTGATTTCTGCATTCCAACTGAGGTACCCAGTTCATCTCACTGGGACTGGTTGGACAGTGGGTACAGCCCATGGAGGGTGAGCCGAAGCAGGGTGGGGTGTCGTCTCATCAGGGAAGCACAAGGGGTGGGGGAATTTTCTCCCCTACCCAAGGGATGCCCTGAGCGTCTGAGCCTGAGGAACTCTGGCACAGATAATACACTTGTCCCACGGTCTTCACAACCCACAGACCAGGAGATTCCCTCCGGTGCCTACCCCACCAGGACCCTGGGTTTCAAGCACAAAACTGGGTGGCCAATTGGGCAGACACTGAACTAGCCACAGGAGTTCTTTGTTTCCATACCCCAGTGGCGCCTGGAATGCCAATGAGAAAGGACCATCCACTCCCTTGGTGCTGAAGCCAGGGAGCCAAGTGGTCTGTCTCGGCGAGTCCTACCCCTTCGGAGGAGTCCAGCAAACTAAGATCCACTGCCTTGAAATTCTTGCTTCCAGCACAGCAGCAGTCTGAGATTGACCTGGGAGGGTTTGAGCTTGGTGGCGGGAGGTGCATCCGCCATTGCTGAGGCTTGAGTAGGCGGTTTTACCCTCACAGTGTAAACAAAGCGGCTGGGAAGTTCAAACTGGGTGGAGCCCACTGCAGCTCAGCAAGGCCACTGTGGCCAGACTACCAGATTTCTCTTCTCTGGGCAGGGTATCGCTGAAAAAAGGCAGCAGCCCCAGCCAGGGACTTATGAAAACCCCCATCTCCCCTGGGACAGAGCACCTGGGAAAAGGGGTGGCTGTGGGCACAGCTTCAGTAGACTTAAACATCCCTGCCTGAAAGCTCTGAGGAGAGCAGCGGACCTCCCAGCACAGCATTCGAGCTCTGCTAAGGGTCAGACTGCCTCCCGCTGTGTATCCTGACTGGGAGACACCTCCCAGTAGGGGCCAACAGACACCTCATGCAGGAGAGCTCTGGCTGGCATCTGGTGGGTGGCCCTCTGGGATGAAGCTTCCAGAGGAAAGCTCAGGAAGCAAATTTTGCTGTTCTGCAGCCTCTGCTGGTGATACCCAGGCAAACAGGGTCAGGAGTGGACCTCCAGCAAACTCCAGCAGACCTGCAGCAGAGGGGCCTGATTATCAGAGGGATTAACAAACAGAAAGGAATAGCACGTCCACTCAAAGACCCCATCTGAAGGTCACCAATGTCAAAGACCAATGGTAGATAAATCCACAAAGATGGGGAGAAACCAGTGCAAAAAGGCTGAAAATTCCAAAAACCAGAATTCCTCTTCTCCAAAGGATCACAACTCCTCGCCAGCAAGGGAACAAAACTGGACAGAGAATGAGTTTGACGAATTGAGAGAAGTAGGCTTCAGAAGGTGGGTAATAACAAACTCCTCTGAGCTAAAGGAGCATGTTCTAACCCAATGCAAGGAAGCTAAGAACCCTGGAAAAAGATGAGAGGAATTGCTAACTAGAATAACCAACCAGTTTAGAGAAGAACATAAATGACCCGATGGAGCTGAAAAACAAGGCACGAGAACTTAGTGAAGCATACACAAGTTTCAATAGCTGAATCGACCAAGCAGAAGAAAGGATATCAGTGGTTGAAGATCAACTTAATGATATAAAAAGAGAAGACAAGATTAGAGAAAAAAAGAATAAAAAGGAAGGAACAAAGCCTCCAAGAAATACGGGACTATGTGAAAAGACCAAATCTACATTTGATAGGTGTACTTGAAAGTGAGGGGGAGAATGGAACCAAGTTGGAAAACACTCTTCAGAATATTATCCGGGAGAACTTCCCCAACCTAGTAAGACAGGCCAACATTCAAATTCAGGAAATACAGAGAACACCACAAAGATATTCCTTGAGAAGAGCAACCCCAAGACACATAATTGTCAGATTCACCAAGGTTGATGTGAAGGAAAAAAATGCTAAGAGCAGTCAGAGAGAAAGGTGGGGTTACCCACAAAAGAAAGCCCATCAGGCTAACAGTGGATCTCTCTGCAGAAACCCTGTAAGCCAGAAGACAGTAGGGGCCAATATTCAACATTTTTACAGTAATAACTCTAAAGTAATAATAATAATAATTACATTTGCTGAGTGCTGACCACACACAGTTCTAAGTATGTTACCTGTGTTTACTCACTTCATCTTCACAAACATACTCTGCAATAGCTTCTTTTTCTTTTTATTATTTTATTTTATTTTTTTTGAGAATAGAGTCACACTCTGTCACCCGGGCTGGAGTGTAGTGGCACAACCTCAGCTCATTGCAACCTCCACCTCCCCAGTTCAAGTGATTCTTCTATGTCAGCCTCCTGAGTAGCTGGGATTACAGGCACCCGCTACCAGGCCCAGTTAATTTTTGTATTTTTAGTAGAGACAGGGTTTGACCATGTTGGCCAGACTGGTCTCGAACTCCTGACCTCAGGTGATCCACCCACCTCGGCTTCTCAAAGATCTGGGATTACAGGCATGAGTCACCGCATCCAGTCTGAAGTAGCTTCAGGCTACTAACACTCCCATTTTAGAGGTGAGGAAACTGAGGCATAGACCAGTGAAGAATAAAGCTTACAGAGCTAGTAAGGAGCAAAGCTGGGCTTGGAACTCAGGCAGTCTAGCTGTAAAATGTGTGTCTCTAATGCCACACTATTCTGCCTTACATGTGTATGTGCCGAATGGTTGGATCATGGGAAGTTTCAGTGAAAACCATCGTGCTGTCTTCCAGAACCATGTTCTCTTCTGAGGAGTACGAATGAAGATTGAGTTTCAGTCATCGTGCCTGCCCCTTTTTTTCTTTGTATTGTTTCTTAAGCATCTCAGAGTCCTTTCTTGGAATTTGGTTTCTATTTCCCCTCCCAACCTCCACCTCACTCCATGTCATAAGACATGTCTGCATTCTGGAATATTAAACAAGGACATGGCTCAAAGACTTTTCAGAGAAGTCCCTTGTTCTCTTGATAAATTAATGGACACGTATAGGTGGGGGGGGGTAAACTATTGTCTGCCTCCCCCAGCCAGGTGTATCTGAATTTCCACTCCAGCCAACCAGGACCTCTCTTGTAAAAATATGGAATATTCATTATTCTTCCCCAAGAGCAGAAGGCAAGCTTTAAAGCCAAATTTCTGATGAGGCTTTGTCAGAGTGATTATTTTTTATCTCCCATGAGCAGGTTTTATTGAGGAAGGAAGTGAAAGATGTTAAGAGATATCCGGAACATTTAGAAGTTGGCCAGAGCAACCCATTTTTCCCACTTTTGCACTGTTCTCATCAAACAGAGTAGAAAGATCAAGTAACTATAAAGGACTTGGCATCACCATGGTCCAATGCAGCTGTTCACACAGAACTAGTCTAAAAATGAAATGGCTCTTCCATTGTTTGCTTATTACTCACTTCAGATAGAGAATACAAGAGCAAATGACATTCTCCTTGGCTGTAAGTGATTTTACTTCCATACAGCTTCCCTGCAGAGCCTCTTCCCACCTCCACAGCCTTCTCCACTGCTGTCTCAACTTGCTTTTACCCTTATACCATTTTGCATTCAAGCACATTAAATGCAGCCCATGTTGCAAAGCCATTATTTATTCCCACATTGAAACACTGCAGGTCACCCAACACATGTTAAAGAGAGAAACGCATAAACAAATAGGCCCTGTCCATTCAGCTCAATTGACATTGCCATTGTCTTTCGCTGAGGTCTCCACATAACAGTGTACACAGGGAGGATGTGGCAAGAACGTCCATTGGCTGCTGCCTGGCTTCTCTTCTGTAACTGAGCACCATTGGGCCAATGCTGAGGGGTTTTCTGGGCGTGTTTCCCTCCTTTGTCAATGTTAATGCAATGCCAAATGATAAAGATGCCCTTTGGCATTCAACACTCTTAGCCTTTAATAATAAACACTTTCTGCATCTCAAATTGCTGCTATACATGAACAGGTTTTAGTCAACCCCTGAAGCGAACATGTACCTTCTCATTACAGGGCAGCAGTAGTGAGAAAGCAATTCACTAAGCCATAGGGCTGGCAATCACCCATATTTTCTGCTATGAGTAAATAACTTCAATTGATTTAATCATAAAAGAATAACAGGAAAACTACATTGATTTCCAAATCCCTAATGTGAACATCAGACTCTATTGACTAGGCTGCGTCCAAGGAGGTTGTAGCCATTTGTATGAACTCAAGAAACATCAATACTTGATTATTACTCGAACAAAAAAAAATGACAATTTGGACCTATTTCAAAATGGATTGAAGTAATATTATGCAGGGTGATTGGGCAATCCAGAGTGATATAGGTGATAATACGCTGCAGTGCTCATTAGGTTAAAAAGAACAAAATCCATAAATTCTGGTGAACAGTTTTCTTGTTAATTGTAATAAGTCATTCACTTTCTATAGTAACAGTAATAACACACTAGACCTCTGTTTCTATTAAAGTAACCAAATGGGCTTGTCGAAAATTCATCTATTGTTCATGTAAATTTAGCCGCTAAGATCTTTGCACATAGAAAATCTCTCCATAAGTGGAAAAACTGCAGATTTCGTCTCAAACCACCCTTAAAAGAGAATTGGTTTCCCTGACAGTAACTGGTCAATTGAGGTGTAAAAACAACATCAAAAATATTTAACAGGAATATTTAATACAAAAAATGCAAAAGAATATAAATGTGCTTTTTATTTTAATACAGGAAAAAGAATGTTGGACGGAAGAGTTAAGTAGATGAACATTTGTATTAAGTAGTGATCATCTAAACCAGGACACTTTTGAGAGTGAGGAGAGGCACTATTAATAAGAGGCCAGGACAACAGGCATAAGCCAGGACTATTCCAGGCAAATTGAGACACAGGATGACTGTGGAGTTGGGGAGACTGACTATAAACTCCATCTCTAAGTGACTTTGAAACTCCTAGCAACTCATCCACTAGTTTTGGGTTTCTTATTTGCCTGCAAAATAAGATAATCTATAATCTCAAAGATCTCTTCCAGCTTTAAAGATCTAACTCTCACAGCAAATAGAATGGTGGTAGCAAGGGACGGGGAAGAAGGTAATGGGGAATTATTGTTTAGTAGGTACAGAATTTCAGTTTTGCAAGATGAAAGGAGTTCCAGAGATGGATGGTGGTGATTGTTGTGCAGCAATGTGAATGTATTTGATGTTACTGAACTTTAAATATACTTAATACTACCGCACTTAAAAATGGTTAAGATGATATACTTTATGTCACATGTCTTTTACTACACTAAAAAAAAAAAAAAATCTGACTCTAAACCAAATGATTTGAGAGTGATTCTAATGTCATCCTTCTTTTACTAGTTACATTTTACTGCGAATGTTTCTTAACTATTATTTCAGTAGCAATAGTTTTGTTTACTCTTTTTACTAAAGAGTAAAAGAAATTACTAAGCTTTACTGAAGCAAACAATGATTATTTTAATATACGTTCTTGTCTATTCCAGAAAAGAGATAACATGTAGGCTGTCTCCCATTCAAAAGACCCAAAATCCCTGATAATGTTTAAATATGTAAAATGTTGGTGAGTCCCATATTAAACACTTACCACATGCTGAGAATTCTAAGCAACTCAGTGGTCATAAGTAAACTGGTATTGCACTTTGTGTGTGCCTAGCACACAATGAGGTCTACTGGGACGTGGAAGTCATATAAAAAAGAATTGTCTGTCCTCGAGTAGCTTACACTGTTGTTAGAGAAATGAAATTAACACACAAAATAATTACTGAGTCGTACTCCAGAGTGGATAATTGACTCCAAAGTTGAAAGAATATGTTGGGAATTTAGAAAAGGCTGAAATCAAAAAGGATTGGATTATTCAGAAGTGATTACGAAGTTTGTAATTAGAATGTGGACTAGGCTTTGAAAACTATGTGAAGTTTGGCCAGATGGGAAGGGATCAGTAAGATCTTCTAAGCACAAGAATTAATATGAAGATGAACATGCAGAAAGGGGAATTGTGTCACCGGCCCAGAGACATGTGCTAGCATCTCATGGGAATACACTTTCGTTAGGTGAAATCAGATAGAAGAGCATTACAAAATAAAATAGTTTATGTGTTAGGTGGAGGGAAATATAATGAATTACTGTGTTTCTCTAAGTATCAGAAGCTTATAACATGTGGCAGAAAAGATTATTTTAGGTGCATGTGGACACAGTATTAAGGAACATTGAATCATTTTATGATTTTAATTGTACTAGTAAGACTTTGCCACATCTACATCACTTGTTAATTTCCCTTTGTAGGAAAAGAAAAAACAAACCTCAGGAACAACACCTTTGGCTGGCAAAACTATCCACATAATAAATTAATAACATAGTGTTTCCATTGCATTGACTTTAAATTATCTTCTAATTCCATTAAATGGTGATGGTTTTCTCTTCATGACTGTGATTTAGCATTTACTTTAAAAATACATTTTTTTAATAGCTGAACAATGACCAGTTCATGAAGTTATATAAACAGTATGAACATCTGAGAAAAGTCTCGAAGGCAGCCTGTGATAGAAAGAGCACAGGTCCTCAAAATGAAAGCCAGGCTCTGATTTCGACTTCTGCAGCTTGTTAACATTGACCTGGAGTAAAACACTTACTCTCACTGAGCCTCAGTTTCCTTGTCTGTCAAATGAGGGTTGGGTCTCCTTCTACTCACAGTTGCGTGATTAAATGGCTATTGAGCGGACAGTGACAAGATGAAAGTGGCGTTTAAAGAAGATTAGTCTGGCAGTGGCAGGAAGGTGAGATTGGAGAGGAGAAAGTTGGGCTCACGGAGGCCAGATACGTGGCCGTTTCCGTAATCCAGGAATGAGCCAATAAGGGCCTTGGCTAGGATGATGGTCCTGAAAATTTGAGAGATGAAGAGACATGGAAGACATTTCAAAGGAAGAGCTGACAGCATTTCATAACTAAATAGTAAAAAGACATAAGTATGATTTGGTGATAACGAACTTGGTGAAGTGAAAAGGGAAATTGTTTAACAAAATCCTATGTTGGAAAGAAGAGCTTGTCTAGTTTTAAAAATCATGAGTTTGGGCTGATTGCAAGATACTGATATTGAAATGCTCTTGGGACAGTTGAAATATAGGACTGCCACCTAGATAAAAAGAATGATGTGGAAATGGAGATTAAGGGTCTTCTGCATTGAAATAATGAATAAGTTGCTTGAGCAAGCTCAAAACAAGAATAGGAGAAAGTCCAAAAATTGAATTTTGGAATATAATGCCTATTGTTAAAAAAGCCAGGAGAAGCAAGAAAGACCAAACAAAGAAACAAAAATGGAATTTTCAGAGTATGAAAAACACCAGAAAGCAGAATGCTCAGAGTGTGAGAAAAGCCAGAATCGTATAGGGTTCTGCAAACCAAGAAATAAACCAGTTTTCGAAAGATGAGTTGCACTGAAGTACAGAAAGTCATGCAAGGAGTAGGGGCTCTGGAGCCACAGCAAAAGCTTGACTGATGTCATTAACGCCCTTTGAGCAGAAAGCTTCAGAGTGGTAGCAGTTGATTAAGAAGAGATTAAGAAGCCTGTTAGAAGGGAAAACTCAAGTTGCAAAAATCATAATGTCATTTTGCACTCCCTAAATACATACAACTATAATTTGTCGATATAAAATCTTAAAACTTTTTTTAAAAATTGTAAGTCGAGGTAAAAACACAGAAATTTGGTAGGAAGAAGGAAGAGAAAAAGAAGATACTGGCAAGAGAAAAGTTGCAGATTCATGGAAAAGTTTATTTTTAAAATCTATGGAAGGTGGGCACGGTGGCTCCCAGCTTCAGGTGGCTTAAGCGGGAAGATTCCTTGAGTTCAGGAGTTTGAGAGTACAGACGTCGATGACCATGCTTGCGAATAGCCGCTGCACTCCAGCCTGGACAACATAGCAAAGCTCCATATGTGTATGTATATATGGGAGACTATAATTTTGATAACAGAGGAGGATCTAAGGCTCTTGGGAAGAGATTCATGGAAGGTTCTAGAAAGTAAAGTGAGATAAATTGTGGGCTCCACATTGTGAGGTCCAAATTATGAATATGGCCCAACCCTTGAATCACCCAAGAGGCCCCATAATTAATGTCAAAGAAAGAGGCCTCATGTTTATTTCCTTTTCCCCAGCACATCTTCAACCCAGTTTAGGTGAAAAAAAAAATACTAAAAAAGACATTAGTGTTGAAGGTCTGAATTTTGGGGGGCAGTCTTTTGTTGTAGATTCAGTCCTTCAAGACCTTCCAACTGGTCTCTGGGGTTGAGATGGACCTGCCCTTTTCGTACAGAAAATCTGGAACATCCTGACCTCCTTGTTCTAGCAACTTAAGTGTGAAGCTGGGGCACTCACATTATCAAGCCATGATACACTTCCCACCCTGGAGAGGATGAGCAAATGCCGTTTGAGTATTTCACACATGCTCAGTGGTTACAGCAATTGCCTTTTATTGTAGGTGTGGTCATTTCCAGAAGGCTACAAAACACTGAGAGCCAGGATCTCAACTTACGTCAGAAAATAAATCAGGCTGCTGTGGGACAGGAGTTGTCACCAGCTATAGAAGAATCTAAAAATACAGGGGCCAGATTGTCAACCCATGCAACTCTAGGGGAATTCCCTGTACCAAAGCTGTATAACTCATTTACCTGAACAAGAAATCCCAGGAGACACTGTGCCCAGATGCTCTGATGCATATAGGAAGTTTTCTAGATTTGACATGTATTATCCCTGAAAACAATGAAAGAATGGGAGAATGAATTGAGTTTCCTAAAATTAATTAAAGTTGTAACTCTGAACATATTGTCTAAGTTCAGTGTTAAGCAATAATATCATATTAAGAACACAGACACTTTGCATCGTGAAATTCTGACTCCTCCACTTATTCATGGCAGGTTATTTAACTCTCTTGTGCCCTAGTTCTTTCATCTGAAAGGTGGGAAACCTCATTGGTTTGCTGGGAGGATTCCGTGAGTTGATACGTTGAAAGGCTTACAACAGTGTTGCCATATAGCAAGCTCTATGTACCCTTGTTAGCTACTTATGATCTGATAGGTGGATCTATACCTACAGTGAATTTGGAATTGGGTCATAAACAAAAATTAATTTTTCCTGGAGATTGGTCTTAATGTTACCTCAGAATCCATTTTACTCACTTTTCCTTCTTTTATTCATATTATTCACTCCCTTCTCCAGTCCTCTCCATCAAGTATGAGAATAATTGAAGCTACATAGAATGTTTTAAAACTTATGGATTTTTGTGCATGTGTGAAATCAAAGAGAAGAATGAAATAGTGTTTCCAAATTTCTGACAGATACTAATCTTTGGAATATAAGAACAAGAAATCAGAACTCCCAGTAATTCTTGAGAATTCTCTAACACATGTTATTCTAAAATAGTACACATTGATCATATTCTTTATTCATTATCACAGATATCTTTAAAGGGTTATTTACTAAATAAGAAATGTTAAGTTGGTAAGTAATATTGTTTGTAATTATCGAAGTACAAAAACTTTGATAGTTTGTGTACTTTGGTACAAAGAACTGTAGTGGATAGAGAATATTCGAACACTGGCATAAACTGTGATCATTATTAGGTAGGATGTACAAAACATAACATTCAGATCTCCTGGCAAGGTTAACAGCACTACACAGAACCACATATCAAAACTATCAATGTAAGATCTTAGTTCACTTTCAAACTTGTTATTTCTTGGATTTCTTATTTCATAAGATTTGAATAAAGTATACTTTTCCTATAAATTTATTAATACTTAGCAGCAGACAGGGCCACCATCACAGGTATGTAACAGCTAGAAGCAAGACTGATGGTTAGATCATGTTGATTCTTTTCATAGATATCATGTCCCAGTTTCTAGAAGTATCCACCTTAACCTTCTACTTTCTCTGTCAGTATTTTCTGTTCTAGTTTTTGACTCAAAGTCAGATTCCTTCAACCCAGTTACATATGTTGATTGTTATGCTGTAATTCTTAAAGGAAGAGTTATGATACTTTTATTCATTTTCCCAATTTCTCAATTGATTTTTCTCAAGATTCAACATTTAGAAAAACATATTTCCCAAAAAAATCCAGAAAGGAATTCCCACATGGAAATTCAAGAATGGACTTGACTGGAAGGACAAAACAACAAACAGCTCATAGAGGAATGGTGTCCACAGAGGACGACTTACCAGAAAGCTAATGAAAGCTGAAGCTGTAGGCCCCTGACTTGCTCCAATTCATTCTGAGGATCTGGGAAGGGACCCTACAATACGTGTACATGGTCAAAATGTTCTGTACCAAAAATATGTGTAATTACTATATATCAATACAAAATTTTAAAAAATTACACTACTTCAAAAGTAAAAATTAAAGATGGCTCTCTAATTATACAACTTTCAACTCCACAATATCTGACTCCATTCCTGGATGCCATGGGGAGGCAACTATAACACCAACAACAAAAAGATTAGCTTTGTTAGATGGAGCCTGGTGAAATAGGATAATATAATTCATGCTCCATAAACTCAACTGCATACAAAAATGAGGAAGTGTAGAGTGTAAGGCAATAGGGACAGGTGGGGCCTGTGGTGACTGTCACAGGACATGCCCTTCTGAGGGAACCTGCCACCTACTCCACTCAAGCCAATTGATACCATATGAAAATGAGATCCCAGCTAAGTCAGATCATCCAATTATTCAAGAGAATCTAGAAATCTTAATTTGTATATGAATCTCCCAATTTGTGAATCTTAGCAACTAATTAAACATGTTTTAGATATTGTACTGGCCAAACAAAATGTGTCAGTGAAACATGGTATTCTATAAATTGGCTGCTGGCTCACAATCGTTAAATACCTGATCTCTTTGAGATCTCATGACCCCAAGAGTAAGCCCATTTACTCCTAATAGCTAGTCTGAGTCCCATCCTTCTCCACTCCAGAGCCCATCCTGAGGCTTTGCCCTTCCATAGGGGCATCTTCCATTTCCTGTCTATAACCCATCAAAGCCTGATTCCATCAGTGGTCCCTGATTTCCCCAAAATGATAGAAGAGATGCTACCTAACTAAAAAACTGGGTTCAAACAGGAGTGCTTTTTAGAAGGATTTACATCTTAAAGAGAACACTCGTAGGCTGGGCACAGTGGCTCATGTCTGTAATCCCAGCACTTTGGGAGGCCAAGTCAGGTGGATCACTTGAAGCCAGGAATTCGAGAGAGACCAGCCTAGCCAACATGGTGAAACCCCATCTCTACTAAAAATATAAAAAGTAGCCAGGCATGGTAGTGTGCGCCTGTAGTTCCAGCTACTTGGGTGGCTGAGGCAGGAGAATCGCTTGAACCCAGGAGGCGAAGGTAGCAGTGAGCCGAGGTCACACCACTGTACTCCAGCCTGGGCAACAGACTGAGACTTCTTCTCAAATAATAATAATAATAATAATAACAACAACTTTTTTAAAAAAGAGAAAGCTTGTGAACCCAAAGCCACTTTCAAGTTGCCTGAGGGAATAAAATAAAATGTATTGCACAACTTTCTGGGAGACATTTAGGAGAAGTCAAGAATCTTCTTGGACCTCCTAAATTCCATCAGCATCTAATAGACACTAAGGAGCAGGGATAGCTCCACCTCATTCATTCATTATTTTATTCATCAAGAAAATGGGGTTTAGTTTATGCCATGTGCTAGGCATAGAGATGGGTCACAGGGGCAAAGGACAGACAGGCCTGGTAAGATCCTTGTCTTCAAGGTTAGCACAAACCTGTTAAATAAGACAGATAAGTAAATGAGCTGTTATATTGCACTGCCTCAGAGTCCAAGACTGAGACTCTTCAGAGGGGGCTGTAGACCCATGTCCTGTCCTTTGTAGTTCCCTCTCCTTCCTTTCTGCCACCCTATAGGTCTTCCCTCACTCCAGGCCCTGCCTCCACCTATTCTTAACTCTCAGGTGTGATAGAGCTTCCTAACCCATGACTGGCCTCTCTGTACCACCTGCTTTCTTCCAGGACAGTGAATTTAGCAACTGGGTACCACTGGCCCACTCTTGTCTCCAAATGCCTTTGGTTTTCTCACCTGTGAACTGTGACCCGTGCTGCTCCTCTAACCAGTAATGTATTTGGCTTGTTCCTTTGCCATTGCTCTTGTGCTGTTCTGCTTTACTGTTAAGTTAGTTGATTCTATTTCTCTTTTGTTATCAATCCGCAAGGTGCAGAGTCATGTCTTTTTAATCCGTGCATTCCCCAGAGTGTGTTTGTGGGTTTGTGGTTTTGGTGCTCAATAATTGTTGATGTAAGTGTAATATCCCACCTTTCAATCTGTTTGTAGAAATTCTAACTATCCTTTGAGGACTAAGTAAAGTGCTGTCTTTGTCAGGCAGCCTTCTCTGATCACCTCAGCCTCAAAGAATGGTCTCTTCTTGCTTGGAATATCTGGTTTTGGGTTTTAACTGCTGTCACTGCCCTCCTCACACAGGGCTTTGTACTGTAAGCACTGTGTATGTGTGTGTCAGCTCTACTAGACTAATTTTTCTGAGGGTGGGTGGAGTTTCTTCAGATCTTGCCATGTTCCATAGTAAATAGCATGTGGCATTGCCCATAGTTGGATTTCAATGTGTATGTACTGAATTAGTGTGACTGAACAAATGAATGAACTGAGTAAATGAATAGGGCAAGCTTTGAGGAGGTGGTCAGTCCAGAACTGATTTCGCCCAACTACCCTCTTCCTTTATGCTTAGATGTCAGAGTTTGATACATAGTTTATATGGGTGTTTTTATGTCTCATAAGTGCCTATAAAAATAATGATTGTCATTCATTTAATTTCCCAAGTAACCAAGAACCACAAGTCCTTTTGTGTTAAATCCTTATTGAAGAATGTCTTTATGATAACAGGTAGAAGAAGTTCATTATGATGTCCAGATCATTATACAGTCTATACAATATTAACTCTTCAACAGCTATGAAGGTGCTTAAGACTCTTTACTTTTACTGAGTTGAAAACAGGTAGCTGTACTTTTTACATTATGTCGGTAACATTTTTTCCTCTGTTCTCTTACATGTTGCTATTACTACTTCCAGTAGCCTTCTCCCATCCTCTCTCATCAATTTAGCTTACTTAATCAACAATTGTTTATTGACCATCTATTATGTGTCTTTAAATCTGCTATGGACCTGAAAAGCAGACATCTCAGTTTGTTCCAGTAGCATTGAAAAAATAAATTTGAGTGTGGAATCATGTATTAGTAAAACAACCACACTTCGGTGCATGGATTTTGGAAACTCTATTTTGGATTCAGAGTGAGGAAGTATATATGTCACTCTCAGCTGTATTCTAGAGAACAGAGTCAGCTGAATAATTAACTAGGGGATGAGTACCATATGACTGGACTGATGGTCTCTAAAACGGATTTGATATAGCCAAAGAGATGAAAGGATTGACTCCATTCCTCAGTGAAACCAAGTTGCAATTCGGCATCCTGACTTCTCTCCTCTTGATTTTGCCAATAAGCATGTTATCTCCTCATAATAAATCACTGGAGAGGTTGTTAAAATAATGGAGGAAAACAAGGGAGAATGGTATTGAGGAAAGAATAAGAAAACCATAAAACCGTACTTTGCGAAGACTAATAGCATGATATAGTCGAGAAATTAACAGGGTTGTTTTTTGTTGTTCTTCCTTTCCGGCAAGAAACAAACAAAAAAAAGAGTGGCCAGTTACACGTTTCTCATGAATATTCTCGTAGCCACAGAATAGACAATGTAATACTTTCAACAGTAATGGATTACAGATCCATCTAAAATATAACAATAGCTCACAAATCAGTGTTTAGGGCAATAAATAGCTGCATCATTAATTTCTACCTTAGATTCATGAGTGATTACACTTCGTATCTCTAAAAGTCCATAGACTAACTATTGGAAATGAAAATAATGTGCCATTGATTTGAGCAGTCCTTTAGAATACAGGAATAATGATCTGAGGGATTTTTAATTATCTAAACTCCACCAAGAGCCCTTGAGAGCTTTTCAAAAAAAAAGAACATGACCCAATATATAACAGGTGCCTGAGAAAATGTGATGTGCTTTGGACGAATTTAGATTCTATAGCAAAGAGGCTATCATAACACAGAGAATTGAGTCCGCTGTGCCTCAGAGGAGACTGGGCAGAGAAACTTTCAAGAAAGGCAGATGAACTCCCCGTACAGGAATTTTTATACTGGAGTAAATAGTATGCAGCCATCTTGGTGGTTACAATTTTATTATCTGCATATGCCTGAGGACTGTTGCAAGTCATGAACACATGCCAAATGACACTAGAGACAAGTGTGGGTATTGGCTGCCTTTTCACCTTGAATCCATTTGTGTGTTAAATAGCTGATGCGATGGGCTTTTTTTTTTTTCCCTTGCACCTATAAGCCAGAGTCATTGTCCTGTCAGTGACATATAATGCTTTTATATTTTGGAGTGCTAGCCATGGGATTTTTCCACTGCATAATGGATTGGCAGTTGCATCCATAGTCGGACTTAATGTGTACAGGAGAGGAGAAAGAAAGGAAATTGGGTCCAAGATAAAGGAAAATGAAGAGGACATTTTCTATTTGGAATGCTGGGCCTGAATCCCTCTCAGTAAAGAGCTTCTTAGGCTGTCCTGGCCAAGCTATTTGGTTTCTCCTCCAATGATTTCAGAGTCCCAAGGCTCATCGAAATGGCAAATGCTTTTCAATGAACCTGTTACCCCTCAAATTTTTGAAGAGTTGAGCCCTGGAGGAAATTAATACGATGCACACCTACCCTTAGGCTCCACTTGCAGTGTTTCCTAAGCCCACTTTTGTCTGGTTTCTAATCCATCAGGTATTAATCTGATATTTCTGAAGTGCTTAGTGGTGTTTGAAAGGGGCTGTGGAAAAGCAGGCTGATGGATTGGCTGTGCATTTGACACGAATTCAAATCTGAAAAACAAGCCTACTTATCTGAAGGTGCCAAATAACCATCATATGTTTCCCTAAAATGAGAGCGATATAAAAAAATCTTGTAAGATGGGGACACTAATTTCCATGTTTGCTACACCATTTTAGCACTCCCATAAACCTGTAGCAGCTTTAACAGAAATATGGCTAGATGAGGCATATTTTATTCTTCAGTATGCAAGCCTAATGAATAGAAACTTCAACACGGTCTTAAATAGTCCCTGCATCCAAACTTGGTTAAATATTTTCAAAACACATACAGTTTATGCTCTACCTTTAATATTTGGGAGGGATAATCTAGTATTTGGTTATGTTTTACAGGATCAGGACTAGTGTGAGAAGACAAACTGAAAATCTTAGAATGAAGGTTTCTGCCCAAATTATGGCCCAACCTTATGGATTGAAAAGAAAGTCACCCAAATCAGCATTGCTCTTTATTTTGCCAAACATGATAATTTTACCAAAGCAGCCTCTTATTCTCCCTCTCCCATCCATGAACCTCCGATGATGGTCCCCACCCTGAGTCTTTGGTAAATCCATCCTATGAGTACTCCATGAGAACTAAGTTAAAGGTGAGAATTTTAAGTTCTTATTCATCTCAGAAATGAAACTGGTGAAGTGAGCTAAAAAATGTCCTATATTAAGCTAAATTCTATGTAAGCAAAGCTTAAGCATATATGCTTATGTATATAGAAGAAAAATATATTTTATCCTACTGAATTTTTAAAATAAGCTGTTTCTAATATGAAACTAATATACCACATACCAAAAAAAAAAAAAAAAAGAACTTTCAAATAAACGAAAGGATGAAATGGAAAGATAATCACATTTAACCTTTGGTGTCCATCTTTTGAGGTTTATACTTGTATAACACAGCCAATCCTCAGTATCCTCTGGGGCTGGTTCCACGGCGCCCACAGATTTTGTGGGCTCTCTATTCTGTTCCATTTTTCAAATATTTTTGATCTGTAGTTAGTTATATCTGTGGACACAGAACCTGCAAATATGGAGACTGTATATAATCATAGATAGCTGATTTTTACATATCAGGCTTGAGAATAATGAAATATACTTAAATATAATTAAAATACATATTTTTAGGTAATGGTGGTTGCACAACAATGTGAGTGTACTCAGTGCCACTGAACTGTACATTTAAAAATGGCTAAAATAATAAGTTGCATGTCTGCTTTATCACAATTTTTAAAATACAAATTTTTAAAATAAAATGAGATGCTAAAGAACATGTTCCTTTGTTATTCTGTTCTTATTTTAACTTGATATATTACAAGTACTGTATCTCTCCATATCAGCCAATACAATTCAAGAACATCATCTTTAATGGCTATAAAATATTCTGCTTTGTGGATATGTACTTTAGATTATTTAAATCAGGGATTCTCACTCTGGCTGCATATTATAGTCACTTGGACAGTTTATAAAATACAGATGATCAGGTCTTAACTCATAAAAGTCTAATTCAATTGGTCAAGGGAGGGACTTTTGGGCATCAGCATTTTTTAAAACTTCCCAAGTGATTCTAATAGTCAATCAATGATGGCAAACACTGACTTTTTATCTTTTCTTATTTTAAAAGATACCTCTCTAAGAAAACATAATTAAAGAAAAGATTATTTTAATTGTCTTTTCTTAGACAGGTAAGCCATTTCCTGTTTTTTACAATTATATGTAACTCTGAAAAGATTAAGTTTAAAAGGATTTCATAGCATATACCCATAGTTATTTATCTTTTACTGAGTATGATGACCAAATACTCTATCTTACAAACTAGGACACTTCTGAAAGTGAAAGGAGATATGATTGTTCATTATTCCAAGACAAGATCTGTGCAAACCAGGCTTATCTGTGGCAAATTGGGTCACAGATGATTGCACTAGTCAAAACATATAAACTTTTAATACGTTTGGTAGTTTTTACCTAAAGGCCATCCAAAGTCAGCATACCAATTACATCCATAGTTTTTGAAAGAACCTGTACTCTGAAATCCACAACATTTAAAAGTACATTTCTTTTAAAAAAATATTTATTGAAAAACTACTATATGACAGCTTGTGCTAGATATGAGGAATAATTGTGAGGAGCAAGCAACACATAGTTTCCATTTCATAAATTTACCAGGAATTATAGACATTATAAAAGTGCATGATGCCATAGATATTATCATTTTATTCAACCTTGATAAATTTATTAGGCAAAAATTGTACTTTCTTGTTTTCCTTTGTATTCATTTGGTCACACATAAAATTGAACATATTGTTTATTATCTGTATTTCTTCCTGATGCATTATCCATTCATTTCTCTTCCCATTTTGCTATCATATGTTTATAGCTTTTTTCCAGTTTTTTATTTGACTTTGAAATTTGTTTATGATAGGTTGTGATAGAAGATTAAAACTATTTCTGACTTTGATACTATAATTCATCTTTAATTCAAAATTAATAATTTGGTATAAAAAGAGGTAAGGATCTTATATTAATGATTTCAAGTAATTAAACAATTGCTCATTAGCATTTATTGAAAAAAAAAACAAATTATTTTTTGTTTTCCCTGACTAATTTGAAATGCCCTCCTTAGCATGCAATAGAATCTCATATACATACAGATCTGTTTCAGGGATTTCTGTGCATTCCTCTGTGCTTTCTGTCTGTTCTTATAATATTATCTCGCTAATTTAATTATTTTGTGTTACTAATTTAATTATTTTGTGTCATACTATGGTTTGATCATCTGTGCAAGTCTTCCTACCAGATTCTTCTTTTTTAAATACATTATTGGTTACTTTTGCCTTTTCAATTTTTTTTTTCAGGTAAATTTTAGAGGCAGGTTGTTGAGTTCCCACAAAATTCCTATTGGAATTTAATTGTTATTTTATAAGATAGATAGATAGATAGATAGATAGATAGATAGATAGATAGATAGATAAGTTTAAGGAGAATTTATAACTTTACAAGATTGATGTTTATCCAGGAACTGGATATGTCTCTCCACTTATTCAAATATTATTCTATATGCTTTATTTTTCAGATTTTTCAGGTCTTTTCCCACAGGTTCCGCATATGTCTTGTTAGGTTTATTTCTAAATATTTCTTTGTTTGCTTTGTTTTACATTTATGGGTATGTATGTGTATGTGTCAGTGTAAAGGAAATTTTTTAAGCCCATTTATATTGTCTAAATGATAGTTTCATCCTACTGATTTTTTCCAGCTCTATCTGATAGCATACAACCATGCTATATAAGACAACAACATATACCAAAAACTTGCATAAATATATCCCTCTAATTTGAGTTACTTTGCTCTATTTTAATTAAAAATATTAGATAGTAATGGTCTGGCTTACTTCAGGCTCAATCCATAATAATTTGCACCATCCATTCTTTAATTCACCATATATCGTTGAGACCCATCTATGGCTTCACACTGAGATAGGTATGGAGGTATGATGGTAACGAGTGGGACGAGAGTTATGAACGAGGTACACGCAGGGGATCTAATTTAGCTGCAGTCCCAGTTAGGCAAAGTTCCCCTGAGAAAAATGATACGTAAGCTGAGGCTTGAAGGGTGCACAGGATTTAACCAGGCAAATAGGAGGAGAAAGAATATTTAGAACACAGACAACAGTAGGGAAGGACTCTGAGCCTGGGCAGAGTAGGCAGAAGAGTGACTCTGAGTGCGGCTTGTGTGTTGGCAGGGACTAATGCCACAGGGCATTTGGGACATGCTAAGGCTTGCAGGGACCAATGCCACAGGGCATTTGGGACATGCTAAGGCTTTTATATCTTATCTCGGGAGCAGTGAAAAGCAATGAAGGGTGTGTGAGTCCATTTTCATGCTGATAAAGACATACCTGAGACTGGGCAATTTAAAAAAGAAAGAGGTTTAATGGACTTACAGTTCCACATGCCTGGGGAAGCCTCACAATCATGGGGAAAGGCAAGGAGGAGCAAGTCATGTTTTACGTGGATGGCAGTGGGCAAAGAGAGAACTTGTGCAGGAAAACTCCGTTTCATTCACTGTTATGAGAACAGCGCAGGAACGATCCACCCGCATAATTCAATCACCTCCTACCAGGTTCCTCCCATGACATGTGGAAATTGTGGGAGTACATTCAAGACGAGATTGGGGTGGGGACACAGCCAAACCATATCAAGGGTCTAAATAAGGAAGTGACATAAACATGGCTCTATTTTTGAAAGATAATCTGGATACCAGTGTGGTGAATGAACTCTAGAAAAGCAAGAGAATTTGTGGGGTGAATAATAATCAGATTTTTAGAGCAGTCTACCTAAACTAACCAGGTCTATCTGAAAGATGACATTATTAGACCAAGGAGGCTATAAGTGAAAACCAAGTTATGGAATAAGGAGGCATCTAGAAGACAAGAACAACAGGATTTGCACATCAATTTGATGTGGAATGTGAGGGTAAGAGAGAAGCCAAGAATGACTTGCAGGGTTCTAGGCTTGAGCCTCAAGTTGCTCAGAAGTGCCATCCATGAACTAGGAAATACTAGAGGGCAGATTTGTGGAATAAGGGGAAATTCTAAGTTCCCATTTTGGAAGTTTGGAGGTTAGGGTGACTATGAGACATGTAAGTAAACACATAAAGTAAACCATTGATATATGGAGATGGGACTCATGAGAGAGGATTGAGTGAAAAATATAAATTTAGGAATCACTAACACATAGATGGTGGTTGGGACTGTACAGCTGAATAAAATTGTCTAAGAGTAAAAATAAGCATTAAAAGGCCCAGATCCTAAGAAAATCTGAAACGGTCAGGACAGAGTTGGGTTAAACAAGAAAGAAAGAGATGAAATAATGATTTTAAAATATTTAATGGTATTTGAGAACATGAAAAGGGAAGGAGGTGAAGGCTTATATAATTTAATTTGGTGCTCTGTACCCACTAAAAAATCTTAACCATTTTATTACATTTCTGATGTGTTTTACTGAAGAGAGCAATTTCTTTGCAATTTCTCAACATCCTGCTTTAATTTCCCTTGGTGGGAGACAATTTCCCAGCTTAAAATGGTGATAGACCCCCTTGCTGAATTAGATGTATAAATTCCCCTGTAGAGCTGAGTTGATGCTCAGAGGCCCTTGAAACCAAATAGCCCTTCTTCCTTTGAAACAGGCTTTGATCTCTCAGACTCGTGTCCTCCCAGGGGAAGGTGGGGACGGACATGCTTCTACAGAGTCACCACCGGTGGCAGAATTTAGGAACACACCTGTATCAGTCACCTGGTGTCAGACAGGAGTTTCATTTTAAAGAGACAAGGCACATCACTGAAGTTTAGGGATTAATGTCATTAGCTGGAAATTCTTGTTTAGTGCAATTTATTAGATGGATACAAGATAATGATGCTTTGGGATAGTTTGCAAAAGGATTGGTGGGAAGTAAATGAGGTTAAACTCAAATTAACAGAGGAAAATAAAATCAAGTGATGGGATTGTGAATAACTAGGAGACACTTCAGTTTGGAGCCAGCAAGTTTCATAAACATGCCATTAGGTAATTTACTTGATACACAGATTTGCCAAGAGAAGATAGTGTTTTGTGGTAAAATCCCACCTATCACAGAGTGGGGTCTGAATTCTGGCCTGACCGTTTACTGGACATATGATCTTGGACAAATTGCTTTAAAAATCTGAATTCGGTCAAGTTTTAACTTCTTCAGCTGGTAAGGAGAGCTAGATCACCTCACTGGCAGGGAGTCTGTGATGATCGGTGAAATCTCAAGTGCCTGCTAAATCCCCTCCATTTCCTTCCCCACATGAAGGCTTTGCTGACCCTGCAATTTTGGGTTTAGATCTAGCTGATGCTCTATGATCTGTCTTTCTCATAGAGCACACCTTCACAATTTCCAAAATCACAATCCTAGACACATGACAGTTTCTATGAGTGAAAAAAATATGTTGCATTGCAGATATAATTTTAAACCCCAGAGAAAAGCTAGATAGTTCAGCTTGAATAAAAGGTTAATGGCAATCTCTGAGAGTCCCCCGGCTGACAGGAGATGCACAGGCAGTTCCAGTAGTTTGCTCTCTTACAAAGATGCCACCACTCCACCTTCATTAAAATAGATCATTTTCATTTCATTTCTGGTAGTGGTAATATTCGTCTGAGCATTCAACATTCTTGTTCAGCCTGCCACTGTTTATTAGTTAAGACAGAGAATCAAGCTGCTGTAACAGAGACTCAAAATGCATGGACATAAACAATACAGAAGTTGATTTCTGCCTTGTAAAACTGTTTTAAAAATTAGTATTCCAGAACTGGTATGGAAGTTCCAGAGTTTTGGACACAGACTTTCTCTGTGTCACTCTCACATCCTTGGAGTATTGCCCTTATCTGCACAGTACCAGATGGTATTAAGCAGTCATAATGTGTATGTTGAACTTGACCTCACTTGCAATACGCTGCAACTGCCAAATACCAGGGGATCTTTGTCCCTAGGCTCATTCTTGTGACTTCCTCCAACATATGCATTTTTATCTTGTTTTCCACACAGTTTGAATTCTTTTGTTTTTAATCTTTTTTATTATTTTAAAAACTTTTGTGGGTACATAGCAGGTGTATATATTTCTGTGGTGCATGAGATGTTTTGATACAAGCATGCAATGTGAAATAAGCACATCATGGAGAATAGGGTATCTATCTCCTCTAGCAAACAGTTTTGAGTTCTTTCACGTCTTTGGGTCTTTGCTTCAAATAAACACGATTTCTTTTCCAGCCAGGTGAATTCCTACTTATCATTAAACCTTTTGTTCAAAATCATCTCCTCTGTGAAGTCATCACGAACTCCCTCCTAGTACATTACTCATCCTTCTATGCTCCTGTAGCACTCTCTGTGTTAAAAAACTTTTAGTGTTTAATGTACCATGTGCTAATTATTCATTTACCTATAATATCCACATGTGCTGTGTTTTGGTTGCACACATCCATGTGCACATGTGTGTGGGGGTACACATGCATGCAACATGTGTGTGGGTCCTACATGTGCATGTGTGGGGGGTGCACACACACACACACATATTCCTATCAAAGAGGGGGCTTCTGGACCTCATTCTGATCACCTGTTCACTCTTACATGCCCCCTAGTGCTTTCCACGTAGTGGCACTCAGCAATGGTGGGGGAATTTATCCTACAGACAAATGAAACCATTCCATAGAAAAAAAACTCCTTTTATACCGCTGGCCCTCAATTTTCCCTTCTTATTTATAGTTCTTCTATAAAACCTGGCGAGTAACTTAAGTGTTTTCTAAAATCTTATGATTGTGCAACATCGGGCCAAGATTATTATTTCAATGGAAGAGAGATTGCAAGTCCTAGGAACAAAGTCTGCTCAAGAAGCAGGAGTAAAGGTCATGGCTTCCAAAGACAGCACCTTTGTTAGGAGTTCACCTTTTCTGCAGATAGAACCAGATCCTCTGTTCCATTTTGTAAATGTTGTCTCCAAACACTAGCACATCTGTTTCATTACAGAGAAGCAAAGTAAAGAAAACGAAATTATTAGTTTACAATCTAATTGAAGACAAGAATATTATCACAAACGCATACATAAAATAAGAAAATAAAAGAAAAAACTCTCACCAAATAACGTGATGCAACTTTTAAATTTCCTCAACGTGTGATGTCCCCAAAGGGGTGTCCTGGAATACTTTTGTTGTCAGGAAATGATTTGTAAGAATTTAAAAAAAATTTACATGACACATTTTTTCTAGAAACTCAAGACTAACTGCTTGCCCATCAACGAAGTAGTTTTCACATTGGAAAAAGTGCTTAAAATAACCCAGGAAACTTTCTTGACTGAATTCACTACCTTTAGGATGTAACATTTACCAAAGTTTTCTCAATGAAGAAGCTGTGTTACTACCTAAGCACAATTTATAACAATCTGTCATCTGGGGAGGAAAAATGGCGACGAGGTAAGAACCGGAGAGGGTTGGAGGTAAGCCTTAGGGGAAATCTCGTGCGCGCCTTTCTTTATTTTCCATTTCTCCTTTCGTTGTTGGCGAATATCAATGAAGTGCGAGCAGCCTCAACCGCAGGAGTACCAACTGGGAATCACCCTGACCGAGCCTGCTCCCTTTGAGCACCGCGAGATCAAGGAATTCATTTGTTGTTTACTCATTTGAGATTCACCCCCTACACACTACCTTCACAAGTTGTAAAAAAAAAAAAAAAAGAGAGCGAGCGAGCGAGCAGCAGCAGCAGCAGCAGCAGTGCCCACTCACAGCAGGGAACTCCGAGGTTTTACCTGTCTTTAATTTATGCAGCATTTTCCAATTGTCCCATTCCGGCAGGTGTGACCGCTCTTTAGCGGAGCCTCAGTGCTATTTTACCTGCTTGAGTCTGTCAAAAACCCATTTGTATGCGGCCGGTTAATGTGCTAGAAATAAAAGCCCCAACCTGTCAAGTAAACTCTCTGCACCTGTACGAAGCAGTTAAATTGTTCCATCTGCCGTAAGCCCGGGAGATCAAAGGCCCTCCCCGGGAGGGGTGCCCGAGGTCCAAAGCAAAGGATGGAGCTCCTTGTCTTGGAGTTTAAGAAGACGGGGACGATGAGGAGAGAGTAGAGAGAGGGGTTAACAACCCAGAGAAAAGAGTCCCGGAGCCCCGGCCTGGCTCGGCTACCTGAAGGCGCTTTTGTTTGACTCAGGCGCGCCAGGAGCACATTCTTTCACATTAGGAACCGCAGGGGAAGACATTCATTCACTCCTTTTTTTTGGTGACGTAGCTGGGGCATTCGTGTGTTTTTAACCTTGAATAATTTTTGCCTCTAAGCTCCAAACAAGTTTTATCCTGTCCACAGGTCAGTTTTGTTACAGAGGCCAATTAGCAGTGCTACCTTCGCCTGCGGCAAAAAGCCAAGTAATGGCCGGGCAAGCCCTACGGAGGGGTGATGAATAACTCCGGAGAGCTGTAATTTGAAAGGGGGGCCTTTGAAGCATTTACCTTACATGGGACGCCATTGTCCCTGCAGGGTGTTTGATCTTAAAATAATTTACTTAATGATCTCACCATGGGAGCAATTGGCAGAGCAAGATTAGGCTGTAAGGCCTAATGGACATGGGAAAAGTTAAAATTGCTCAGAGAAAGGTATGTACAGCGCAGAGATTCGTCGGTGTTGTGTGTTCATTACTAACAGGGGGTGAAAAGCCCGGCTGACTGCCATCGCTCTGCAAAGCTCATCAGAGAAAACCAGCAGATGCGGGCCTCTCCTGGGATGTGGGCTGAGCGCGTTCCCTCTGTCTTGCATATCTGCATTTGTGGGAATTAGTGATCTTATTTTGTTTTTTTCAATCCATGTTTCCCCCCGCCCCCCTCCATTTTTTGCAACTGTGGAGCCGCTGTCCCGGGAGCACACACAGGAGCAGAGGGGCATCCCCAGGGCAGGTTTCTGAGCAGGAGTTAGAGGTGAATGAAAATGTGAAAGTAAGCTATGTTTTGTCCCCTTTGAGTTGGCAAACATGACGTCAAGTAGACACAGCAATTATTTGACATTGTTATCCTGGGACTAAATATGGTTTTGTCCTTTAGAAAACAAAAATTTAAATGTAAGCCCCAATTTAACATATTTATAACTCATATCTACTTGTGTTTTCTTACCTACACATCAATTATGCTTATATGATAATTGCAAGAACTATCTCAGCTTTGCATCTAGAAGCATAACATTATTTCAGGTTTAAATATCTTTGTAATTTTGCTCTTTCAGCTATTCAGCATTTGCTTACTGCCTCAGCCTCTTGTTGCAAAAATTACTTCTCCCAATTTATAGAATTGGAATAGACAGCTTAAGTGAGTATCCAACAGGAAAAAATGCAACCTAAGAGTCTGTATTGCTGTTTATGTATTTGCTGCTACAACTAAGAAAGTGTGAAGTGATAGAACATGAATAATGAATAAGTGAGCAAATTTCTTCTCTAATGCAAATTCCACCTAAGTGAATCTCAGCAGCCTACCCATGTTGCCCAATATCTTGATATGTGTTCGTCCCTGAAGGAAAAAATACAACCCAGGAAATGTATCTAAATATGTCATCAGGAAAGTCTGAATACATGTTACTTGTGTAAATAGAAATACTTTGAGCTCAGAGTATAGAAGTCTGATTTCTCAGATCTATAACTTTTGCCTGTGTCTGGTAGGACAGTGCAATGAAATATTTTTCATTCACTGCAAACCAAGTAGTTGTGAGCATCAGTACCAATATGCATCTGTGAATGGAGTAGCACAAGTGTTCCCTGCAAGTTTGAGGCTTTTTTGAAATTTAGCCTGTGGAATCTATTGCTGGTTTATCTATTGAGATTTACCTGAAAATCTCTACCTACCAAAATACAGTAGACCTCTCTTAAACTTGACTTTTTATCTCTTATCTATAGTGGGAAATTAGCAATTTATTATGCTTTAAAAATTTGTGCTCTGACACATGTAATTAACTGAGGCTATATATGCTTTGTTTATATATTCTACCTGTTAACATACTTGCTATGTGTCTTTACCTTTTTCAACTGGCTAAAATGAGATGCCCTTTGTAAAATGACATAGCAAGCACACATGGTTAATGTGATTAAGGTGACATCATGTATGTGGAACACATAGGACTGACACAGAACAGATGCTCAAAGTTCTCTCCCACTCTGTGCTCTGGACACAACTTTCAATCTCCATAGCCCTCCATGATTAGCTTTTTTTTCTCCATTTACACTTGTGTTCCAGTAGTTGTTACAAGGGAAGCTGTTTTCAGTGGGTAAAATGGAAGATTGTTACAAACATCTAAACTTTCTGGGAGAAGTTAGGTAAGTCCCGGCCATCCCAAGGCTGTGAGCACTAATGTAAGGGCCCCAGCTTCCTGGTTACTGGGTGGCTGGTGAGAATTCCTTTCCTCCATCTTCCCTTTTTTTTCTCTTTTTATTTTTCCCAATGCTACCGTTTTTAAAAATAATCTTCATGTAATTTCAGTTGTTTGTTGTCATAAGTGATATGATTTGATATCAAGATAAGATAATTTAGAAGCCAAGAAGGGAATTATCCTCATCAAGACAAATTAATGCTGATGAGAAAAGAATAAAAAAGGATAACTGGCAGGAAAAGAAATTATGAGTTTTAATGTGAAAGTCAGCATTGCATAGTAACAGGAATTATGCCTTAGGGAAGCCTCTTTTGCTCTCTGCCTCTTCTTTCTGCTTTGCTCAGTTCTCCCTCTTTCTGATATCTCTCCCTGTCTTCCCCATGTCTTTCCGGCTCACTCTCTCCCCTCCTTTATCTGTGTATCTCTCCATTTCCCTCTCCTCCTTCCTGTCACCCGGACATATTTCCATTTGCTTCCCTCCCTCCCCTGTCTCTCGCTCCTCTTCTGAGTGTGTCTCCATCTCAGTCTCTGTCTCTCCCATGGTGTGTGTTTTTCCATGTCTGATGGCTCTTTGTCTCTCTCTCTCTCTCTCTGAAAATCCAGGATGTAAATTACGAGATCAAAGCAGAGTATGTGAATAATTGCCTTTTTGGGGGGATCATCAATCTGTAATAATTTGCTTTTCCAAGTAAAAGCCGTGAATTGGCAGGTTCACCCGCAGTATCTCCCAATCTGCTAGGGACCTTAGATGTCAAGGAGCACTTGACCATCACACCCAGCAAATGCTGAGCCATCTCCTGCACTTGCACATAGCAAGGAGGCCATTGCTCTGCAGAGTTTTAGCATTCATGCTGAAGGATGAGTCAGAAGGAGAGGGGTGAAAAAGAACAAGGTCGAGGTCAAGTCACTCGCTCTCCTTCTCCCGCCCAGCTCTCCTCCCGCCTTGCACTGATTGCTATACTATGTGTCAGAGGTATTCCCACTGGCCTAGAACCATCATCTCATCCAGAAGACACATAAATTCCACCCAGGTAGTTCTAAAATCACCCAGCTGATCATTCAATTTATATACAGTATCAAGTGTTCATTTCATAGCTGCTATTTCAGTCCTACTGACCTACGGGTCCTTGACATGTGCTTTGCCGGGGCCCTCCAGAGATGTAAGAGTAACTTTTTAGCACTTGCAGAAAAAGCAATTGAAGTTCATTTCTCGCAGATTACCAGGCCCCATCAGAAATGAAGGTGTCGTAAAGCAGGCATCGGACAATTTTCAAATGTCCATCGCTGTCAGTGGAAAGAGCCTGCCATGGTGACCAGTGGATCAGACCAGGTGCATTAGATTTGTTCCTGTTTCTCAGTACACTGTGCTCCCTTGCATGAGGGTCCGTAGAAGCACATGGATGTCACCAGAAGATTAAGACATCTAGCTGTATCTCTACTATATTTTCATTTAATTTTTTCATTTTTCATCTTAGATTTCTCCCTTGATTTTTGCATAATCCAGACGTGGCTGTGCTGACTTCAGAGAGGAATTGTTAGTGACTTAGCAACAGCTGCACACACAGTTTCCAGAGGGAGTGAAGGTGAGCAGCACCTGTGCTGTCTGTGCTAAGAGCTTCACTTTCGTTGTCTACATTGAAGTCTTGGAGAGGAGACCTGCTAGGTAAAATGGAACAACTGCATTTCTTAGGGCCCTGCTTTCAGATCACCTCAGACCGTGGTCCCTTCTGAACTGTGCCCATTTCTCTTTTCCTATCCCTCAAAGGATATCCCCTAGAAGCTGTTTTCTAATTCCCCACCGCTGCTCTGTGCTTTATCCCTCCCATTTAATTCTCCTCCTCACACCTACTCTATCTGAGTCAAGTTCATATGAGATGAGTTTCTGCTTCAGAACTGGAAAGATGCCCAAGTTCAGTTCTAAGATGGGTAGCGTGATAATTGTTGAAGTGTTATGACCAATCTTTAGAAATGCTTTACCCAAGATGGTAGGAACTTCTGGGGCAGTCATTTTGCCC
>NW_012101366.1:4102590-4187872 GCF_000951045.1 Mandrillus leucophaeus
TGTCTTTATAGCAGCATGATTTATAATCCTTTGGGTATATACCCAGTAATGGGATGTCCAGCGCTTTTTAAATGTTAGAAATCAAAATCCCAATTCTTAAAGATCACTGGAAAATTTGGGTTTTTAAAATATATTTTCTTTTATTATTTTTGAGATAAGATCTTGCTCTGTCACCCAGGCTGGAGTCCAGTAGCACTATTATAGCTCACTACAGCCTCAAACTGCTGGGCTCAAGTGATTTTCCCACCTCCAGCCTCCCAAATAGCTGAGACTATAGGCACATGCCACTACACTGGCTAATTTTTTTTATTTTTTGTAGAGTCAGAGTCTTGCTATGTTGTCCAAGATGGTCTCAAATGCCTGACCTCAAGGGATCCTCTTGCCTCAGCCTCCCCAAGTCCTGGGATTTCAGGTATAAACCATCACGCCAGGCCTAATTTTTTTTTTTCCTTAAACAAAATGACAACGTTAAAATTTCCATATTCCAAAATTCTTACCTGGACCCTTCCAATCACACTCACATTACCTTTGAGTAGTCTTAACATTTTTCTTTCAGCTGTCATTTCTCTCACACTTCTCAAGGACAAACATCAGTAGCAATTTAACTTTAAAATGGTGATGGGAGTGGCCTCTTATTTGTCCAAAGTAGATGTTTTTTAGTAGATATTTTTTGTAGATGTAGTGTGGAAAGTGGACTACTTATAAGACTTTTAGAAAAGTATATACCAAGGAGATTCCTGCTGTTAGCACAATAATTCCTAACAAATCAGATTTTGGTGTTACGGGAAGAAGGGAACTAATATTAAAATTTGGTTGCCTCCAGAGCAACGAGTGTGTGGAAGATCAGGGATTTGAAAGCCTGTTCCTTCTGATGGGCACCAGGTGGTAGTTGTAATGCTTTTTCTCTCCCCAGTGTAAAACATTCATTAGCAGTGGTAATGATAATAATTCTTACTGTAGTGCACTGCTCAGAGCACCCACCTCTCTCAAGACCCACACTCAGTCCTCTGGCTGCTGATGCTTCTCGGCCAAAATCCTCTCTAGGAATTTTTGTCCCCTGCTTGAGGGATGACTTCTCTCAACGTTAGCCCCCTCCTTGGAAGCAGTCTACCTCCAGAATTTGGTTGATTTCGGAGTATAAAAACTGCTGTACACTCAACTTGGAGATGGTTCTTTTTATGACGACAGGGAAGTGTGGATTCTGTTTCTTTCTCTCTCATTCGTCCACCCAGGGGCATGAGGGAGAGACAAGTATCTAGAGAGATGAGGGCAGGATGAGGAGGGGAAATGGTGCGGTGGAAGGCAGGATTCCAGTTCTGATTTGAATTTTGGATGGAGGTGACATTGATTATTTGGGAAGCTGATGGGGAAGGGGTTAGCTTGGCCCTTCCCATGAAGGGTAGGGGCTTAGGGTTAGGAAGCTTCCTCAACATCATGCCCCCTTTCTGTCCCCAGACACATGTGCCTTCCTTCACCTCCCAACGAGAGGTTCGAGCCCCTTGCCTCCGTGTGGGGCCCCTGAAGGCCAGGGCACTCAGCTCCAGAGCTCCCTGTGGGGCTGGCTGAGGTCTGTCTTGTTACTTATGTTGCAGTTCAACTCCTCCCTCTCAGCAATCCTGTCTTTGTTATGTCTGTAGAGGTATTGATCCCCAGAGACTTCCCAGTAAACTTCCTGTGTGTAAACTTCCATCTCAAAGTCTTTCCCACCACCTGCCTGGAGACGCTTATATTCGTAAAATATGTCAGTTTAAAAATGTCACTATGTGTCACTGCTTATAGCGTACACAACAAACTGAGGTTCAGGAAAGTGTAGTGGCCTTTTCAGGGTCACACATCAAGGAAGTGCTGGACCTAAGACAGAATCTAAGCTCTCCGCCTCCTGGTCCAAGGCTTTTATAAGTGCAACAAATGGAAAGTATAAAGGTGTCTCTATAGAACTATTCCTAAAAATGTTTCCTGGAGACGATTCTTCTTTACGGTTTCACTGTCACCGTTTATTTCTATTTCCCCAGTTGTTTACCTTTTCCCCTCCTCAAAACTTTCTTTCTCCAGTACCAGCCCCTCCCGTTTTGCAAAGCCTTCATTATGACAGTGAGGGAAGAAACAAATACACAGGCTCCCAGAGACATCAGTACTTCGGCACTGGAGACCTCCTTGCCCTCAGTTTTGTTTCTCTGTAGAACAGCCCATAAGGAAGTGGTGACAGAGAGATGCTTCCCTGACTGCCTATCTTAGACACCTACTTCTTATGCTCACACATCTGTTTTTAAAGCAGAATTTCATCAGAGCTGATGTTCCAATCTTCTTCTTTGCAGAAGGCAAGTTTTTCCTCAATCAAATAACCCTATAAGCATAGAGGCCATTGGAACACTCAACAGTTTCAATCAACTGTTGGAAACATCTGGGGCCCATCTACCTAATTCACAATGCCCTCTAGTATCCTCTGGGACCCTGAGTTCCCGGGTTTAGGCAGCTGAAAATGTTCTTCACTCTCCTCATCGAAAATCCTGTGGGGATCTATTAATTGCCTTGATGTTCTGGAGCTTCCAAGGCCCTGGGGGATTTCCACCTCACCCTGTAAATCCTCTCTGACTGACTGGCAAGCAGCTCATACCAATTAGCTTGCTTTTATAGCCCCAGGACAGGTGTTTGGGGGAACCCAAGGTTCTTAGGTACTGTGTTTTGGTTTTGATCCTTGATTTTGCCTTTTTCTGGTGCCTTTAACAAAACAAAACAATATTTTGGGACACAGTTAAGTCTGTTCTGACTCATTCATTTTGGGATGATTTCGCCCAATATACCACCTCCTGCAAAAGTTGTGTCCCCAGAATGTGCACTCAGATTGAAAAAGTGGAAAGAGCAGGTCAACTTAGTGGCCCTATGGCCCCTGTATCTCTCACTTTCATCACTAAATACTGGCACTCACATGCTAGTCCTTTGTTTACTCCTGGGCCCCTGTATAGCATTATGATCTTATAAAAAGTTCTACTCTGACTGAGTGGACGGTATATGTGTGTGTTTTAGTTAAATCTCATGTATCCTGAGAATGACTTTTTGTTTTCATTCAACATACGTTTATTTATCCAGGTAAAACATACGTTAGGAACAAAGTTAAGTAACTGGCACAGACTGTTGTTGTACAATAAATGGAAACTACAGTATCCTGTACACTAATGAAAGAGAGGCAGAACAGACTTTGGAGAACTTATGATAACTGCAATATGTGGTAGTAGAGGGACATATATCTACCAGAGAAGACTCTATTATCTCTCCTTCTGTCTAGAAATAGACTTAGAGAAGTTAACAAGGTCAAGTTGACTTTATTTTTGACACGGGGTCTCACTCTGTTGCCTAGGGTGGAATGCAGTGGTACAATCACGGCTCACTGCAGCTTCAACCTCCCCAGGTTCAGGTGATCCTCCCACCTCAGACTCCCAAATAGCTGGAACTACAGGCACATGCGACCACGCCTGGCTGATTTTTATTGTTGTTATTATTATTTGTAGAGATGGGGTTTCACCATGTTGCCTAGGCTGGTCTCAAACTCCTGATTGCTCCTCCTTAAGCAATCTGCCTGCCTCAGCCTTCCAAAGTGCTGGTATTATAGGTGTGAGCCACAGTGGCCAGCTAAACTTGATTTTAAATTAACTTTAATTTAAAGTTAATTAAATTTAAAAAGGGGCTTAGGGGCCGGGCACGGTGGCTCATGCCTGAAATCCTAGCACTTTGGGAGGCCAAGGTGGGCAGATCATGAGGTTAAGAGTTCAAGACCAGCCTGGCCAACATGGTAAACTCCCATCTCTACTAAGAATACAAAAATTAGCCGAGCATGGTGGCAGGTGCCTGTAATCCCAGCTACTTGGGAGGCTGAGGCAAGAGAATTGCTTAAATCCAGGAGGCAGAGGTTGCAGTGAGCTGAGATTGTACCACTGCACTCCAGCCTGGGCGACAGAGCAAGACTCCATCTCCAAAACAAAAAAGAAAAAGAAATTTTTTTTATGCATCACAACAACCCCAAAGAATCTAAGTATCTTCCTCTCAGATTATCTCCCACCCTGAGAGGTAGGGGTTAAAAGTATAAACTGAGGAGCCAAGTTTTCTGGGTTCTGATCTCCCCCCTGCCAATCACTGGCTGTGTAACCTTGGGCAAGTTACTTAACCGCTCTGCTCCTCAGTCTCTTCATCTGCAAAATGGAGGTCCTAGTAATAGGCTTATTGTTAAAATTAAACAAGGGAGTTAATACTGAAGTCCTCACAACAGAACTTGTAAGACCTATTCAATGTGCTTATGTATTGGCTATTATTTTCTTAATATTTTTATTATCTCTCCTCAGGCAATTACAGGAGATTTTTAAACAACTGTCCTTTGTGTTGCCTGACTACGTTTGTGGCAGCAAGTGAAAAGAGATCTTTTTTTTTTTAACATTTAAATATCATCTACGTCACAAGCAAACCTTTCTGTATATTAAGGACAGAAATCGGAAGGTAAGTGTTTTTAAACTTGGAATGAGGTTTTTGTTTTTGTTTTAACAATTTCCAATGTACTTAAGAGTTTTAACACGGCTAATATTAGTTGGAACTGAGTGTCTGAGAAGGAGGTTAGTGTTCTGCATAAACCCTGCTTTTAAAAAGCTCACACGAAGGGTCAAAGACCAGGAAATGCTCTCACTATAATTCTCATTTTCAGCTGAATTGGACATGGCAACAAGAATGCAGGCCTGAATCACATTATGTTCCAGGAACCTTTAACTTTGCATCATAATGACCTGCGGCCTAACAGAAGCAAATTGCAAGTGGTTTCAAAAGGATAAACTCTAATTTATATTAAGCTAGTATTATAACTTAAGCAGCTCGTTTTGAAAGCAAAACTAAAAACCTCATCATTCATGCGATGGCTCCTAAATGCATCCTTTTACATTTTACCTGTAAAATGCTCTGTGTTTGCTGACAGGTTAAATGTATACTATACACAGAGAGCCAACATTTCTCTTTGTAACACCGCAGCAATCTTACTTTTAGCAGCATTCTTATTATTTTAGCTGTCTCCATTGTCTTCTAAACACCGTAATTAGAAGCTGAAAAGCTTACAGCAACCAAACCCAATAAGGTCTCATTATGAACAAAATATTCTACCGTGGCTCAACAAGTGACCCAATGTATTCCAACAAGATGAAGCCTTCAGCCTTCCTGCCCAATTATGGCTTCAGGTATGTACGTTTCCCTTTCAGTATTATTTAGCAACCCATTCAAGTTTGAGTTTCTCGGTCATAATTCTTTTCTCACTGGTCTCTTTCATTCTGTGCTGCTTTCATTTTCCTAGAGAGAAGAGTGGAAAAGAAAACCCGTCTGCTGGAAAGGGTTCAGAGTCTCTCTGATGGGTGGAGTGGTGTTTTGTAAATGAGTTGAATGAGAGAATCAGTGAGAAGAAAGCTAGAATAATTACACAGATTGACTAAAGAAAAAAGGGGAGGGGATGATTTTAGGACCAAAGAAATTCTTTTCTCCATCAGATCACTGACTTTTCCATTTGGATGCGTAGTGTCTTTTTCCCTTGGACTCATCTTCTTGAAGTCTGTGCAAATGCAAAGTCCTAAGAGAGGCAGGATATTAGGGTGGTGCAAAAGTAATTGCGGTTTTTGCAATTACTTTTAATGCCAAAACCGCAATTACTTTTGCACCAACTTAATACATTAAGGATTATCAATCATTTACACCTGAGTATAAATGAACACTTTAAGAAAGCAGATGGCTAGAGAAGGAAACTAAAAATAAATACATAATAATAATAATAATAATAATTAGAAAATCTCTCCTGTTTTCATGTTTTACCTGGGATTGTTGTGAATGTTAGCATCTTGCTTCACCACATTGTCATGTCTTTTTATGTTGACTTTAAACTTGGAAGTACCAGGTAAGGGAGAAATGAAGTGTGTTTTGATATCCTATAGCTATTTCAGAAAATACTTTCCCCAAACCAAGCAAACACAAAGCTGCTTGGTTATGAGGTATTCTCATTTAAATCAGGCATGTGAAATGTGGAAATAAATCTTGGATTTTTGTCTTTATTTTATATTCTGCTAGTGAAACACCGAACTCTGAAAAATGAGCATGTCACGATTGCTTTTAATAAATCTACTTACCTGTCATATGTTTTCAAGATTTCCTTACTGTTTGCTAATTATCAAGCTGTATTTCTCTTATTTCTCCAAGCTTTAGGACACAATGAAGTGTATCAATCAGCATAAATTTCAGGGAAGCTGCTTATCTCTTAAATACCATCTCAACTGTTGTTAGACGCTGAGTCTCCCAAGCCGTGACAGTCCCACTTTGCAACATTCCCTTTCCTTTCCTCACTTTTCGACTGAGTCTAGATTCAGATTATCTTTTTCTTTTTCTCATCTTTGCCACCCAGTCTCCCAAAACACACACACATACACCAAGTGCAGGCTGAACTTGCTTATGAAACTTGGGGATTGGTACTCATCAAATCAAAGAGAAAGTGACTTTCAGAGCTGCTTTACCCCGTGTGGCCGAGTGGTTCAAAATTCCAACTGAGAAGTGTCCCCCGTGTCAATTAAGTCAGGAAGTGGGAAAAATAACCCATTGATTTTAAAACCTCTGAACAGAGCCTGGAATCGACTTCCATAGCAGACTCCCCCAGAGCTCTGTAAGTGCTTTAAACCAAAGAGTCTCTGACCTGGGGATCCTATTCTCTAAAGAAAGGAGCGCTTATCCTGAAATAATCTAATTATTTAATCCTACATTCTCTCGCCAAAGACAGGCATGATATCCCTCCAACCTGGCACAGCATCAGGGAAAGAATGTGTCTGCCATTCTGTCTTTCCATGCCCACTTCTACTGCACAGAGTTCCTGATGCAGAGATCAGCATAAGGACCTCAGGGGCTGCAGGACACCAGCCAGTCTAGCTGACCCCGAGGGCACTGTCTTCCACTGGCTTATCGGGACAGATGGAAGGAGAGCCTTCATCCTTTGTCCGTAGACAGTAATGCTTAAGCTGGTGCTATGTCCAAGGCTGTGCCCAGGACCTAACAGAGCAGTGAAGGTGTGACTTGAAGAACACAGTTTTGTCTGACCATAGGAAGGGACTGACTAGTGGCTGAATAGACAGCATGTGGCCCCTCAAAATAATGTATGTTAAAACCTAATCCCCAGTAGGATAGTATTTAGGAGAGGGGCCTTCGGGAGAGGGTTAGCTCTTGAAAGATATTAGTATCCTTATAAAAGAAAAACCAGAGCTCCCTTGCCCCTTCTACCATGCAGAGCTACAGCAAGAAGACAGCTGTGAATCAGGAAGCAGGCCCTCACCTCATACCAAATCCTCCAGGGTCTTGATCTTGGACTTCCCGCCTTCAGAACTAGAGAATAATTCTTGTTGTTTATAAGACACTTAGTTTACAGTGTTTTCTTATAGCAGCACAATTTGATGAAGACAGTGGCCAAAAGGACATGAGACTTGGCAATCCCCTGGCTGGGGTGACCCAGGGAGCTGGACTGAGCTTGAGACCTGGGAACAACTGCAGAAACTACAGTTGTGTCAAAGGTCGAAGTCTAAGAGGATCTCTGATAGTTTATGATTGCCAACTCCCTCTCCCTTCCTCTTTCCGTCTCTCTTACAAACCACATCTAGTCGTTCACTAAGCCCAGTGGATTTTCCTCCAAGATTTCTCAAATCTATCCTGTTTCCACCCAGCCATCACACTGCTATTGTTTTAAGATCATCATTTATTGCTTCTTCTCACTTGGCCTTCTGTCACAAGTCCTAACACAAATCAGATCATGATACGCCTCTGCACTTGTGTCTCCATGATAAAATCCACCTTTTCAACATCATTTGAATTTCAGTACAGCCTACCTTTTTAGTCTCAGGCTCATCCATCCCACATCTGCAGGCCTTACTCAACGAGTTTCTAGAGCATGTTCTCTTAGGCTGCCTTGTGCTTTGCACCTGCTGATCCTTTCTCTGGAAGACATTTCCCTCTCTGCCTCCAGCCCCCCAGTCACTTCTCTTTCCTGGATTGTGAGGGAGTGAGTGAGTGAATGATCAAGTGAGAGACAGTAAAGAGCTGTGTCAAGAAAAACTAGTTGATTTTACTCCGGAGCAAGATTGCATAAATAATAGATTTGCCTAGAAATAGAGAAACACTGATAATATTTACCTGTGAATATGTACCCCAGATTTACCTCATTGCTGTTTAACTAAAAAGGTGAAAGGATAAGAATGAAGAAAACAAGGAGAGTAAAGCAGTAGCTAAAAACAGGCTCAGACTCTAAGAAAATATTCTCCTTAATTTTTGTGCCTTCTCTGCAGTGTTAAAGAAAAAAAGTATTAATCAGTGAATTCAAATGAAAGGCCCGGATCTTTATTCCTAGAGCCACATGAACCAATAGGCAATTACAGGACACAGGGTGTATACAGATTTTAAATATCTTTTCAAACTACTGAGCATACACTGGTCCCCTCCTTTCTCTTCTTTCTAGGGCTTCCAGCCAAGAGATCTGGACTTTTTTCCAGTCCTAACATCGTGTGATTCTGAAATCTACTCTAATTCAAAAGCCATCATGTGATTCTGAAATCTACTCTAATTCAAAAGCTCAAAGTCCCTTTAAAAAATTTTAATACTGGGTTCAGCTGCCAAGTCCACCTGCCTCCAGGTGTTGCTATTTTGAGAAGATTTGGGTGGTTCTAAAACATCTCAGGCTTTTGTTCCTTCCCTTCCACTGAAGCTTTTCCTATGGAGGTTTCAAAGCCCGCATTCTGCCAGATTCAGTGGCCTATTGTAAGTCCTTGTCTTATCTGGCCCACCACTAGCTTTTGACACACGACAATTCCCTCCTTCTTGAAATCCTTTCTTAGCCTCCTTCTTGGTCCCCCCTTCTTGGTTCCTCCTCATCTTCCCAACTCTCAACATTGGAGTGCCCTGGGCTCTTATAATTTATTCTCTTGATACTCCCTAAGTGCATCCTCTACTTTCTGGTATAAAGCATCTTTTTTATTCCAATGACTTCCAAATTTGTGTCCTAATTCCTAGTAAACACGCATGAGTCAGTTCATCTGGACTCACAAGAGCAGATTGTAATCATTTCATCTCAACTCGATTCAGTGACAGTGACTTCACAATTCAGCTATGGGAAAGTAATTACACCAAAGAAATTGGCAAGTGCTATATACTGGGCCTCTTTCCCTCGTACTCCCAGAGAGCCAGTTGTTAAACACTTACCAGCACCACTTTTCCTGATCTCTCCCACTGAACTCCAGATTTGTATATCCAAGTGCCTACTTGACAGCATCCTTTGGAGACATAACTTGACATGTCCAAAACTGAACTCCTGACCCCACCCTAGTCACACTCCCCAGCGTTTTCCTCTCAGAAAATGGCAATTCCATCTTTCTGGCTGCTCAGGTCAAAAATATACAAGGTATCTTTGACTACTCTCTTCCACTCATAGCACACATTCAACCCATTAGCAAGTTCTATTAGTTTTGCCTTCAATATATATTCAAGACCCTCACAGTATTTGCAAAAAGGACTTCTCAGGACGCATGGATTTACATGCATGTTACATGGCTTCTGCAGAAATCTAGAGGCGGGGGAGGGAAAGAGAAGCTGTGCCTCCCCAGAGACATCACTAATCTAGTCAGAATTGCTTGCTCCTCTCTTCCCCTATGTTGCCTCCCTCCCAGGAGACTGACTTAACACTGAGGGCAGACAAGCAGTCTTCTCTGCTTCACTTTATATCAGCTTCTACTCATAAACCCTCATATGTGCTTATTTCAAAAAGAAATTGACAGCATGGGTCATCTTTGTCCATCCCTTTCCCTTCCACATACTTCAGGAGCCACATGGGAGGGTGTATTTGAATTCTGTATTTTTATCACTACTCGAAGCTCATGCATCATAAGGGAACAAGTCAATATGGACTTCTTGTGAAGCTAATGAGACTTCACTTGCCCAGGCTCACATAAGCACTGTGGATAGCTGGGAGCCCTACAGTGTTGTACATGGAAAGGAAAAGCCACCTTGCCCTCTCAGGTCAAGACCTCGCTTATTAAAGTTGAATTTGCTGTTTATATAATCTGTGAAAAAGAAAGTTTCCACATGCTCTATCTAAATATATTTTTTGAAATATTTAGGAGAGCTGTTTTAAAGGCACTCAAGCCATCTTCCTGATAGCTGATGAAATGAGTTTAATCCTGAGTTTTTCTGGACCTTCCAAGTAGTTTCCACCATATTATTACATGTCTTACATATATACCTGCTACTTTGATAACTCCCAAAGTACATTTAAAGCAATAATAAAGCAACCATTATCTCAGAATATATTAATGGCATCAAATAAAATTCCAGAAACATCAATAACATCTGTTAGATCATCTCTTAAAAAAGTTACCACTTCCCCTGTCACCCCCCACTAATATTTTGGAAGGTTTGTTCTGTCTCCATCTACCCAGGAAAGGACAGAGCAGAGTCCTTCAAACAGAGTACAGAGAAACCACACTAATAGCCTAAGAGAAGAATGTCCAAAAAAAGACATTCCAGCTTTCCATTTGTTGCAATTCTAGTTGGCTAGCCTTTGAATGGTTGAAGTACAGATGGGTTAACTCCCTTAAATGTCACCCACTATCCTGTCAATTACCAAGGACAAAACAAACAGATGGTTAAAGAATGGAGTGGGGTGGAGGGCAGATGGGGAGGGAAGCAGGACACGCTAGAAATAATTCTTGGTTAGCAAGTTATGTGTGCAGAACTCCGCTGGAAAAGTTTACAGAAGTTATACTTTCAGAAAGACTGTAAGGTTGGACTACATCTTTAAAATAATTGTTCAAATAAATGGACTAGCACAGAGGAGAGGCCTATATTGACTCTCCGTTTACCCAGAAGGGGGAGAAAAGTACAAAACAAGCTTTTCTTTAACTACAAAGGCAATCTTCTAATAGCAGCAGTAACTCGCTCCAAAATACAGGACTCAGAGGTTGATAATCATCTTTCAGGTCAGGTTATTGCATGCAATTTTTCACATTCATTCAACTTTCCTCATATAGCTCTTAGTAAAGTAACTGCCCTAACAATAAAAGCTTTTATGGTGCCCATTACACTGGAGAGCTAACCACTCCCGTTTTCTTCTTCTTCATCTTCTTCTTTTTATTGGCTCCTTGGAATATTTATAGCTGCCTTTGTTCTCACTGCAAACTCGTACATCTGACTGTGTGTGGCCATTTTTGTTTTTGTTGTTGTTATTGGACATGAAATGGATAAGTGTGTGTATATATGTTTGGGTGCTTCATGTTTGCACGTGATTCTATTTTCATCATCTTGTCACTGCAGCTTCATTTTTTAGCCCTGGAACGTTCACTCCTGGACTCTCTCCGTTGTGGACTCCATGACATAAAACTTTCTGTGCTACCATGCTACTTCCTGATAAACAGGTTCTCTGGTGGAGGGAGTCCTTGAGAGTGACTGTACATCAGGAACAAAAGCGTGACTCCGCAGGCACAGAATGAACAGATTAGATTCCCTGGAAAAGAGTTTCACAGAAGCAGAATTACATAAGCAGAGTGAGTACAGTTGGGCCTGGATCAACAAGAAATCTTGTTTTACATCTCAGCCTACAAACACAGACATACAATGCATGAGAAGTCTGTTTTTACTGCAGCATTAAAGAACTGCAGCTAAGCATTACAGCATTGGCATCAAAATGCCCAGACTCACAACAAGTAACTTGGCCTTGCCTTCACAATCCCTCTTGGTAGTAAGTCCATCCTCTTCTCTGAAAGATGAAAGAATGGTTGACATTTCTGGCTCTGAAGCTAAGCTGCCTGAGCAAGTTGTTTAACTTGCTGAGCCTCAGTTTCTGCACTTGTAAAATAAGAATAATAGGCCAGGCGTGATGGCTCAGGCCTGTAATCCCAGCACTTTGGGAGGCCGAGGGAGGGTGGATCACCTGAAGTCAGGAGTTCAAGACCAGCCTGCCCAACATGGTGAAACCCCATCTCTACTAAAAGTACAAAAAATTAGCCAGGCATGGTGCCACAGGCTTGTAGTCCCAGCTACTCGGGAAGCTGAGGCAGGAGAATCACTTGAACCCAGGAGGCAGAGGTTGCAGTGAGCCGAGATCACACCACGGTGACGAGTGAAACTGCATCTCAAAAAAAAAAAAAAAAGAATATGAATATACAGGGTTGTGGCAGGGATTGAAATAATACATGTAAAGCACTTAAAACAATGCCTGGCCCATAGCTTAAATAATAGGAGCTCAAAATGTTGGCTGTTATTCTACTAGAATGTAAGCTCCATAAGAGTAAAGATTTGGTTTTGTTCACGGCTGTATTTCCAACACCTGGAATTTAGCAGGTGCCAATAAATACTTGCTGAAGGAATTCCTCACCAGGTTAACCAAAGAACTTGTTTCTTAAAGGAACCAGAAAGAAGAATGTTTCCATATCAAGCACGAGGAAGCCACGCGTCTCCATGGGTGTCTGGTTCCCGTGAAGCACCCCATCTATGGAGGATTTAGTTGAAAGAACGTTGGAGGTGTTTCACCTCCCAATATTGCTCCTAGATCAACTCACAAGCCCGTCTGAGAAACAACACAGGTGATTCCCAAACTCACAAAAATCCACTTCTCCTTTCTGCCAGTCTTCACCTCAACACATCTTCTACTTGTTAAATTCTAATTCACTCTCAGGGGTCATTTCTCATGGCTACTTGTCTGCTATGAGGCTCACGGAGGCTTTTGGCATAGAAGCCTATAAGTAATTAAGATTCCCTTGTTTCCAATGCACTGTAGCCAATCTGAACATAAAACCGTTGTGGGTTTTTTGTTGTTGTTGTTTTCTGAAAGAAATTTGTGTATCACAGACGTTGGCTTTGAATGCTGGAGTTTGCAAAGACCTTTTTATACCCAGTTGTTCCTTGTTGTATAAATGTAGCAACATATTAATATGGGTCTGATTCAGAATCAGGTTCAGCTGAAGCCCTGAAGGGACACAGCAGTAGGTAGCAGGGTGTGTGTTGTTTTATTAACCTGTAGTTTCATTCCCTTAGTGGTCTGTCCTTAGCTTCATGGTTACTTTAGACAACTTGATGAGCTAACCAAAAACTTGCCTTCTTGGGTTCTTCTGGGTAGTGTGCCCATCGTGTGGAGCCCATGGGGGAACTATAAGTGGCTTTGCTGATGATCAAGTGGGACAGAGTGCTTCAGTGTTGACTTAGCCTACCTCAAAACTTGCTTTAATGTTGACTTAGCCTACCTCAGGCCTTGCTCTGTTACCTGGTGCCCTCAGGAACTCCCTCAGATATATGTTGAGCAGGATCAGACACAATGGGTTATTTGGGCTCAGCATTATAGAAAAGGCCACTCACCACAAAGGCCAGCTCTGAAGAAAGTAGGCATTATTGCAGAGATCAAGGCCTTACTGGAATGTTTAACCACCCTGGGGAATCTAGAAGGTCATGGACTGCTTCAGCCCAGGCCAGGGTATGTACAGGAAAACTTCCTGCTTCCGTAAGTGCTGCAAAGGAAGAAGTTGGGTCACTTCAAGTGTGTTCCTGGTGGTCACTGGGGGAAGGGCATGCTTTTCGAGCACAAGCAAAGGGAGTATCAGTTACCTCTGGCTGATGCTGTCCTCACGTTCTCAGGGACTGTGCTGTCAGGTAGTAACTACGGAATGTGTGTGCTTCTGAGTCCCAACTAAGCTTTTGGGAGATTGAAAAAAAATGCAGGTTTTTAAAAAAATACTCATATGACATATAGTTGAGAATGAATTTAAAAAACTAAAGTACATTCTCCAAATAACAGAGAAGCACATGTTTTAAAAGCAAGATACAAAGATTAAGTATGTGGGATCTTTGTGTCAGGAAATCTAAAGTATAAAGGATTGGAACTGGGCAGAAGATGGAGGATAGCAAGCTAGAAGATTTGTGTGACTGGAGCGTCCAAGAACACCCTCATGAAGTCAGGAGAAAAGAAAAGTGGAGTTTCCCCAAATGCCATTAGGGATAGTGTCATAAGTGCCAATAGAAAACACTCCCTGGGACAGCCCCATCCCTTTTCAGGGTCCATCAAATGATTGGCACAATGGACATTTGTTCGAGCTGTAATGATAGAGCTAGAGAAGCAAAGGCAATAAAAATGCAACTTACCTCTCTCTTCTATTACAAGAGAGAGAAATAAGATCAAGCTTCCTGCAAGCCTTATAGTGGTTTCTTTCTCCACCATGTAAGCCTGAAAGGCAAACTTACACTCACTCCACTGAAATAGCTCCATTTTAACTGAGTCAAAATGAAGAAAGTTTAATAAAACTTTGGTGAAATAGTGAAATGTAAATTCCAAATATTGGGATCTATATAGTTATGTAGTAATCTAATGCAGACTAACAAGGGTTGGGGTAGGCATCTGCCATCTCAGATTTGTCCATAATTAAAAAAAAAAAAAAGGATACCGCTCGCCTAATATGAAGAATAATATAATAGAGTGAACTAACCTTTCCAGGAACAACTCACCAGCCCATAGATACCGTGACATTTTTTAAGTGCAGATAGCGTGTATGAAGCACTACTGATTCTCCTATGGGCCGTAGATCACATGACTTATCATTGCAGTGTCTACAATACAGATGTCAAATTATCCAATTTTACAGCATTCTTTTCTTTCCGTTTATTGAAAGATGTTTGAGAGGCACCATATGCATGACAAGCATGCCACATGTGTGGGGACAGATTTCAGAGTGATGAAATCCATTCTAACGACAACTTTCTCTCGTCAAACTTGATCCCATCTATGCAAAGGCCATCTTTCCCTTCTTTCTGACAGTTGATTGTATTTGTTATGATCACATCAAATGACTTCTCTCACTTAGGTATTATCTGCCTTTCATCTCACTACAAGTACAATGAGTAACAGAATATTATAAAAAGCTTCTTTGCCTTTAGTCTTTCAAAATGAAGTATGTTATTCAGAAAATAATATTACTTCTGTATAGCATTAATTTGTTCTCACTAAGCTACAATTTCAAGAATAGGTATCCAATAAAAATTTCTAGAAGGTCAAATCTTTAAACAAAGAGATAATATTTATGTCATTGGTTTCTATAACATAGGAAAGTAAATATTACCTTCAAGTCCAATGGCTTAGTGTCCTAGAGAAACATAAACATTGGTTATGCGGGTCTATTTGAGGTATAGTGCTGACACTCTGACAGCAGTGTCTTCATCCATCTATGCATTGACCTATCCAGCTATTCAATAAATACTTACTGAGTGCCTTCCACTTACTTGCAAGTATTGTACTTGCACTATATAGGATACAGTTTCTATAATTAGCTGGAAAAGTTTTGCTTGTGACAAATTACATCAATTTATGATTGTGTCAGAACAAACTAATAAATTATAATTGTGTTTCATCCATTCAACATATATGTGAAACACCTGTATGTGGTAAAAATTACACAAAGTACTAAGGACACTAAGACTTGATTTAAGTAAATATTCCTTATCTGAGTAAGATAGGCATAAAAGCTTTTTCTGGACTAGATAAAAGAGTTGTGAGGAAAAATGAGGGATGACACTCAGCCTTCTGCTGAGTTTTCTTATGAGCAGCTGAGAAGCTAAAACAAACGAACAAACAAACAAAAAAACCCCTTATTTCCCAGAATCCCTTGTGGCTAGATTTCTGAATGCCAGTCAGTTGCGTTCACAGGAAATAAAGTGGAAGCCATCTTCCTGCTGCTTCACCAGTTTTCTGCTGGCAAGAGGTCATCATGAACATACTGGTTTCCTGTAGCAGCTTCTCAGTGGGAACTGAGAGACAGATGTAGTATTGGTGGCAAGCAACAGCTTCCTGACCCCAGGGATCAAAGTTCCAGTGAAATTCAGTGGATTTCACACCCTCCTGATTGTGGCAGAGTGGGCCCGTGACCCCAATGGGCCAATAGAGAGGTATCATTCCTAGAGGCCCAGTTAAAAGCCTGTATCTCTAACCTTTCCAGTGATTTCATAAATGGCTAGTTCTCTGTATCCCATTCCTTCTCATATTTTTATCTTTTATTTTTGAAATGGGGTCTCACTATGTGGCCCAGGCTGGTCTCTAACTCTGAGCTCAAGTGAGCTCCTGCCTCCGCCTCCCCAGTAGTAGCTGGGATTACAGGCATGAGCCACTGCATCCGGTCCATTTTATTTTATTTTATTTTTATTATTTTTTTGAGATGGAGTTTTGCTCTGTCACCCAGGCTGGAGTGCAGTGGTGTGATCTTGGCTCACTGCAAGCTCTGCCTCTTGGGTTCACGCCATTCTCCTGCCTCAGCCTCCTGAGTAGCTGAGACTACAGGCGCCTGCCACCACACCTAGCTAATTTTTAAATTATGTTTTTGTTTTTGTTTAATTTTTAGTAGAGACGAGGTCTCACCATGTTAGCCAGGATAGTCTCGATCTCCTGACCTTGTGGTGCTCCCACCTATGCTTCCCAAAGTGCTGGGATTACAGGCATGAGCCACCGCACCTGGCCCCATTCTATTTTAAATAGACTGTTTTTGCTCTCTACAACAAAACATTAGCTGACAAATGAAGGCACAAGAAATATAGACATAAACCCTCTGCGATGAAGGTTATGAAGAGACCAGCGAGGCTCATGTGTTAAGCACTTATGAATGTGAGTAGCACGAGAGACTGAAATTAGTGGTGCCTACTTTGCTGGACTGAATAGTTTTCCATGCCCTTCAAGCAATGGAGGAGACTTTGAAAGTTTTTACTGGGGTGACAGCGTGATGAGACCCTAAAAAACAAACTATATTTATTTTTGTGTCCTTGGTATCTAACAGAGTCCTTGGGATATATTAGCCCTCATTAAGGATTAGATGCAAAATTATGAGAGTATTGCTCTAGGAGCATGAATCTGGTTTTGATGGCAGAGTAAGGAGCAAGAAGAGGCAGAGAGCTCTGGGTGTTATCTAGGCATAAAGTGAAAGAAGGCAGGAGGAGTATGTGAAATATTTGAAGCAAGATTCAACACTCATTAATGACCAGGTCAGTCAGGGTTCAAGAGAAGCAGGACCAATGGGAAATGTATATTAAAAGACTGATTGCAAGGAACTGGCTTACACAATTGTGGGGGTTGGCTAGGCAAGTCTGAAATCCACAGTGCGGGTGGTCAGTAAGAACAGGCGGGACCTCTTGGGCACAGGTGGATGCTGCTATCCACAGGTGGAACTTTTTCTTCTTCAGGGAAGGCTCTGCTCTTAAGGCCTTCCAGCTGACTAAGTCCGGCCCACCCAAGTTACCTAGGATCATCATCTCAATTTAAAGTCAACTGATTTTTACTTTTTATCACATCTACAAAAATAATAATACCTTCACTGCAACACTTAGATGAGAGTTTGATTTGAAAACTAGGGGGTGTAGCCTAGCCAAGTTTACACATCACAAAGACCATCTCAGTGACCAAATGAAAAGAATGAAGTGGCTCATGCCTGTAATCCCAGCACTCTGGGAGGCAGGTGGATCGCCTGAGGTCAGGAGTTCGAGACTAGGCTGGCCAACATGGTGAAACCCTGTCTCTAATTAAAAAAAAAATATATATATATATATATTAGCTGGGCATGGTGGCGGGTGCCAGTAATCCTAGCTGCTCAGCAGGCTGAGGCAGGAGAATCGCTCGAACCCGGAAGGCAGAGTTGCAATGAGCCAAGATCATGCCATTGCACTCCAGCCTGGACAACAAGAGCGAAAATCCATCTCAGAAAACAAACAAACAAAAATGAATAGAAAAGGATAAGCAAGGTGTCAGGCATTGCAGGTCCATCCGCCTTTGAAATATTTACAGCTCTCTCAAGTATTCGAGTTGTTCAACTCTGTGAGATTCGCAGAGGTGATTTCCAGCTGAGATTGCTACTCAGCAGACTAACTTCTCCCTTAAGGTTAAGGCAACCCTACAATATATTATCCAAACTGGGACAATATTGAGAATAAAAGCATGTTCTTTAATTATGCCAGGACAGTTCCAGACACATCAGAACATGAGATCCCCTGATTCAGCCCGAGATGCTCTTGGACCATCTTTTAACTCATTTATCAATGTTTTTTTTTTTTTTTAAAAAAATATGTATGGATACACAATATACCTCCTGACCATTTTTAATGTCTTAAGGTCGGGGGGCTGTGGTGAGGGGAATGTGGTTAAATCCAGAGCTATATTTGTTTGTTAAAATTTACATGGAGCAATTTTATTGATACTGAAGGATATTTTTTCAGAACAAGTGATGTTTGTCTTTAAATGGGCCAATTTGTTGCAAGTGGAAGGATGTTTTGTAAAGAAGGATTTAACGTTTTCATAAACATAAAGAGAATAAAAATGGTGAACAATAACCCTCATACCATCCATTAAAGAGACAGCAGGGTATCATAGGAGTTTGACGTTGGAGTGAGACTGCCTGGGTTCATATGCCAACTCCTTTGTTATTAATTATGTGAGTCTGGATAAGTTGCTTAGTCTCTCTAGGCCTCAGTTTTCCAACCTGTAATATGAGAATAAAAATCAAGCCCAACTATAATAGGAGCATTTTGAGGATTCAATGAAACAATGCATGATGAAAATGCTTGGCACCATTCCTGGCACATGATACATTTTCAGTAACCATGAGGCATTATGTTGTAATATAGCTATGCAATCTTTGAGCCAAAATTTCAAATAAGATTTTTTCAGGCAACACAATAAAATGCTATCCATGTGTATTTACTTTATGACCATTACTATTTGGTAGTGTTTTACTTCTGTTTAATGGCATGTCCCTTCAAATTATATTATCCTGATGGCAACGCCATACTGTACATGGAAGTATCTTTCCATACAGCAAACTAACCTCTCCCAGAGCAATGTTAAGCATTATCCACATATTCAAAACCTTTTTCATAAATGTGGCTTTTATCCATGAAGTATAATTATTGAATATAGCTACACCATTTGCAAGCATGATTGTAAAGCAATAAAAATAACGGTGTTGGAATAATTATGTTTTTGAGATTTTTGCTGAGAGCAAAACCAGCAAAGTGATAGCCCTGCTCAACCTTACTAGAAATGATGGGGAATAAAATAGCTTTCCCACTATGCTAGGTAGTTTATGAGACCATCTCTAGACGATTCATTAGTTCTAAAGTGACATAAAAATCAATTAATTTTAATGGTGGATAACAGATTATGGTATTTAATAGTTCATCTAATTTCTTGAGGCAAAGTGAATTAGACAATGCAATGTAAATCTAATAAGAATTGTGAGGGCTCGTTTGACTATTTGTCAAATGCAAAAATGAATGGGCACATCAGGAACTAGATATAAACTAAAGCATTCTATATAAATTGTGTTTAGTTTTTATACAGAATTAAGTTATAAGCCTTAAGGAACATAAAACATATGGACTCTATTCCTGTTTAGCTTGCTCTTAAAACTTACTCATTAAGTGCTTACTATCTAAACTGTGGTATGTCTATTAAGGAAGACAATACAGAATGATACAAGCATTGTCCTTTCACTGTTCTTTTCTTTCTAAAAATAAGTAGAATGATTTGGAAATATTTGTGTTAAAAAGTTCTTCATGAAGGATTATTTATGAACAATTGAATACATAGAGAACAAGGTTCTCACATTCCATTCATCTGTGTGATAAGAATAACCTATTTTCCCTAATAAGTAATTTTTACCATTCTTAAGCCCATTTTTACTCAGACAAGAGGCCACTTCATAGGATTTCGCACCCTTGAGACTTTGGGCAAATAGTCTGCTCCCTCCCCCAAATAACACAATTTACAGCCCAATTTCTATTCCCCAGTAGAACAAAATGTACAGCGGCAACTTCACTAGAAAGTTTGTTTTTAAAATGCTGTTAAACGGTTTCTTTGCAATAGTTTCAGCACTGCAGTAAAGGAATCACCAGGTCACAGATGCCTGGTTTCTACTGATTCTCCTAGTTAATAAAGAGTTAAACAGTGAAGTGTGGTCTTTTATTTTTATTTTATTTTATTTTTTAAAAAGGCATTTTGAAGGTGCTGGAGAGGGAAGGCCTGGTCCTAAGTGGTCATGTGGCTCCCGCCATTCATCTTGGTAGTGACTATCTGTCAAATGTGGCAAGAGTCCCTGTTAACAGCCCTGACCTGAGCGGTAATGAAGGGAGAGTGCACGGCAAAGTGTCCATTATCAGCAGGTCGGGAGCAGTAAATTGGAGCAGTTTGCTTCAATCTTGCTGCAAGTTGAAATGTAAGATAGGTGGGGATCAGCAAGAGGCAATTTTATCCTATGATCATTTTTGTCAGATCGCATCAGAGTGGCAACTAAGTTCGATGCATGATTTCAATTAACCAAGTCTGGCCGTAATGCTTCCACTGCTGGGGGAAGCTCTTTTCTGAGCCTGGGTTCTTCATTATTTATTATTTAAACCCACCGAAGCACATGCAGGTGAGAAAACCTTCGATGTAAGGAAAAGGGAGAACACATGTAAATAGCAACAGATGCAAACAGACCTCACATCTGCACAGCAAGGATCACAGCGTCCCGGGTGGGCCGGCAGGGGGTGGGGGGGCGGTTAAAGGCCACCTGGCTTATCTGCAAATTTCTACACTCATAAATCTGTTTTTAATGACCTTCAACTTTGAATTTTTAATGGATTGACTTTCTTGCTGTCTACTCTTTGACAAAAATATTAGCCTTTAGGGTGGCAGTTTTAGGGAGGATCAGGTCACAAAATTCTGTCCTTGTGCTTAGTCAGGTGAAGTTACTCACAAGCACAAGAAAAATCAGGGTGAAGCTGACGCCTGAAACTTTCACTTTTTTTTTTTAAATTTCTTTTTTGTAAGGCAGAGTCTCACTCTCTCACCCAGGCTGGAGTGCGGTGGCACAATCTCGGATCACTGCAACCTCTGTCCCCAGGTCCAAGCGATTCTCATGAGTCAGCCTCCTGTGTAGCTGGGACTGCAGGTGTGCACCACCACACCCGGCTAATTTTTGTATTTTTAGTAGAGATTTGGTTTCACCATGTTGTCCAGGCTGGTCTCAAACTCCTGGGCTGAAGTGGTCCACCTGCCTTGGCCTCCCAAAGTGCTGAGATTACATGCATGAGCCACCGTGCCTGGTCTGAAGCTTTAACTCTTTAATGCTTGAGAAATGTTCACTTGCTGAATACTTGGTTCAATGTGAATTATGAAAACACCATGAATACTTGGTTCAATGATTCTATAAAAGTGAATGCTTGGTTGAATGGTTCTATAAAATGTACGCATGTGTACATATGCAAGGCCATCTCTGCTTCCGAGGAACTTACAATTCAGGAGGAGAAAGAAGACAAACATGATAACTACAATAAAAGTAGGGAATGCCATCAGAAAGAAACAAAGTTCTGTGGACATTTAGAAAAAGACCACTTTTGGTTGGAGACATCAGGGCAAATATGAATGAGATAAACATATAAGTTGGGTTCTTGGTAGATGGTTAGGATATTTCCAGGTGAAATTAGAAAGTGACCGTATTCATTTTCTTTGCAGCCTAACAAATTAATGCAAAGTTAGCTATTTACAACACCACCAATGTATTATCTCACAGCTTCTGTGGATCGGAAATTAGGTTTCCATATCCTCTGCTCAGGATCTCACTAGGCTGAAATGAAGGAGTCAGCTGGGGCCGCAGTCTCATCTGAGGCTTGAGCTCCTCATCTAAACTCACAGGCTGGCTGCAGAATTCAGTTCTTACAGTTGTAAGACTCCATCCACACTCATTGATGCCAACTGGGAATTGTTCTCAGCTCCTAGAGGGCACTTGCTGTTCCCTGCCATGTAGTTCACTCCACAACATGGCAGCTTGCTCCTTCAAGTCCAGCAGGAGTAATATCTGACTTTAGGAGGGGCCCCGTCCCTTTTTAGCATTTACCTGATTAGGTCAGTCTCACTCAGATGGTCTCCCTTTTGCTTAACTCAGTTGACTGTTAGTAATGGAACCATAGGAGTGACATCTCATCATCTTCACAGGTTCTGCTCACACTCAGGAGTCTATACCAGAAGGTGGGAACTCTGGGGCCCATCTGAGAATTCTGCCTACCATGATGGCATTGCACTGTAGAAAGAACAGCTTTGAGAATAACGGGTTGGAAGAAGTACAGGTAAAGTTTGGGAACTGGAAATGTGTCAGAGTTTTCTCAACCAAATGAAAAAAAATGGAGGTGGTTGGAAAATATTGGCTTAGAAATGGATTTTAGATCAAGTCCACGGAGCATCTAGAATTTCAGGGAGAAAAGTCATCAGAGGTTTTTAAATGGTGATAAAAATCACTATCATAATTTTTAGGAAAATGATTCTGGTGTATAGGATAGACTGAAAGAGAAGAAATGTGTTTAGTCGTCTCTCCATTCAAAGATGGATTCTTTGAGGAGAGCGTCTTTGCTGCTGCCCACTTATGAAGCCCCAAGTGGAACATAGTAAGCACTCATTACATGTTTATTGAGTAAGTGAATAAAGGTGGGCAGAGCAGATAAGAAAATATTGTCATAGTCTGGGTGAGCAATATCAGGGAGGAACTGGAGAGGCAGCTATGCAGATGGAAAGAGGAAACGTATTGAAAAGGTATTACAGAACTGTAAGCAATAGGCTTTACAGATGTGGAATAGGAAGAAAAGAGAAATCAAAGGTAATGTCAAGATTTATAATGTGGGTTCCTGGGAAACTGAAAAACAATAAAAACAATTATTATTTAGCCATGCGCAGACAAAACCACCAATTATAGTGCTAAACTTTATTTTTGAGGCAGATTTTTTGGTGTTTTGTGGACAGACACAAATTATATTCACTAATAGTATGTATTTTGCAACTGGCCTGTAGTCATTTTATTTTAAAATTAAGCAAAATAATGTCCATGATCTTAATGGCAGATTAACCACATGCATATTCAGCTCCTCTTTTCCCCTAAACCCTGCCAATATAAGAGAAAATACATTTTTAAAGATATTGACTCATATATATAAAAGAATAGGAGCAAAGACAACAGCAGACAAGAGTTTTCAATGTACCTTAGAATGAGTGAAGTCAATGAATGTGTAGCAACCCATTCAGCAGTGATTACCTATGATAAGGTAGCCAATTCCCTGCGGGCCCTGAAAGGGTTAGGCTAAGAAACCCGAGGATCCAGAGAAGATGGGAGTTGGGGGCTAGGTGGGAACCGATGGGTTTAACTGAAAGTCTGTGACATCAATTGGTGCCCAGGGCACCTCTCCCACCCTACCCAAGTCCTCCCAACTGCTGCCTCTCAAGCCTCACGCCTGTCAGGAGAAAGGAGCTGCATGCTTTTAGAAGATAATTTCATCTCTCTGCATTATCTTTTAATTTTTTTGTTTTGTTTTTTTGTTTTTTTGTTTTTTTGAGATGGAGTCTTGCTCTGTCGCCCGGGCTGGAGTGCAGTGGCCGGATCTCAGCTCACTGCAAGCTCCACCTCCCAGGTTTACGCCATTCTCCTGCCTCAGCCTCCCGTGTAGCTGGAACAAAAGCCCCCCCCACCTCGCCCGGCTAGTTTTTGTATTTTTTAGTAGAGACGGGGTTTCATCGTGTTAGCCAGGATGGTCTCGATCTCCTGACCTCGTGATCCGCCCGTCTCGGCCTCCCAAAGTGCTGGGATTACAGGCTTGAGCCACCGCGCCCGGCCCTGCATTATCTTTTTAAAATCCTGGTCACCTCATTCGTTCTCTCTCTCTCTCTCTTTCAACACACACAAACACATACACACACACACACACACACAGAGTTCTCAATTAACATCACTTTATTCAACATTGTTTTGTTATAACATTGATAGATTCCTAGCCTGGGCCACAGTGTGTGTGGAGTTTGCACCTGCTCCCCATGTGTGCGTGAGATTTTTCTGGTTCCTCTGGTTTTCTCCCACATCCCAAAGATGTGCGTGTTGGGTGAACTGGCATGTCTACATGGTTCCCATGTGAGTGCATGTGGGCGTGTGTGTGAGTGCACCCTGCCATGGGATGGCATCCTGTCCAGGGTTGGTTCCTGCCTTGCGCCCTGAGCTGGAATAACTGGATAAATGTTTATCTTGTGTTTACTAATCTTTCTTACCTGTGTATCTCACATTTATTTTATTGTTTAATATTAGAAGCATTTTGGTCTTTATTGAGAAGTTTGGTGATTTTTTTGTGACAACAAATACGCCATAGGAACTTAACTCCTGTTTCTATAAATTAGCCTATAGTAAAATTTGTTTCATTATACATCATTTCACTTAAAGTTGTGGTTTCTAAGAATCTATTGACATTAAATGAGGACTATTGTACACACATATATATAAATATATACGCACACACAATTACATATTCACATGCTTGTATAGGTGTGTGTGTGTCTGTCTGTGAAGAATCATCAGAGAGTTAAAAGTATTTGTTCCCACAAAGCAAGAAGAGAATACTATGAAAAAGTAAAAAAGAAAAAGAAAATTTATAATTTAAATCTTGATAATTTAAAATATAAAAATTTTAATTTCAACTGGGAGATAACATGAAAACAAAACCTGCCTGAAATTAGACCAAATAGAAAAAGAAATGGAAGTTTTATAGGAAACTAGAGAAACAATCCAGGAAATCCATATTTAAGTAAGTTTTGGTTCAGAAAAATAAAACAGAGAATTGGAGGAGAGGAAGTTATCAAAAAAAATACAAGAAAAGTTCTCAGAACTGGCAGACAGGTATCTCCAGATTAAAAGGGAACCCTGAGTGTCCAAGAAAAAAAAAATTAAGATCTTTATCTTTACAAAATTTCAGAACATCAGAAACAAGGAAAAGGTTCTAAGAGTTTTCTGAAGAGAAAAACAGGTCAAGTTTGAAAGATTTAAGTTCAGAATAATAGCAGACTTCTAAAGAACAACAAAATCCTGGAAAACAATGGAACACCAACTTCAAGCTTCCGAATAAAATAATTTTTAACCTAGCATTTTTACTTAACCATGCTAGCAACCAAGTGCAAAAATAAAGTCTCTACAGAAAGGGAAGAAACCAGAGTACATGCTTCTCAATCTTTCTTTCATAAGAAGCTTCTTGAGGTTGTGCTTTTATGAAATAAGAAGTTAACCAAATGAGAGAGACATTGTATCAGAAAAGGTAGGATAGGATAATGGGGAAAGATGAAGTGAAGTTTCATTGTGAACCCAGACAGCAGGTGCTCCAGATCGAGCAGAGGCCCAAGGGCTCCTACAGGGTCTCAGGCAGAAGGTAGAAGGGAAATTGAATTGCTGGGTTTTAATAATGCAAAACATCAATAAACATGCAACAACAGTTCTGGAACATTTGAAGAAAATACAACAGATATCTGAAAAACAAGGCAAAAAAAAAAAAAATCCAACCCAAGGCTATGATTGTTTTTGTGAAAAAAGAATAACCATACAAGAAACATTCCATAGAGTGGAATGTTAGATAATTCTTACCTAGCTCAACAGTCTGAGATATTCCATGGTCTTGAAAAATAGAAACAAAAAATTGCTTGTTTACTATGTGCCAGGCACTGTTTTAATCATTTTACATGTATTAATTTAGAATCTATGGTTACCCTATAATATAGATATGTAGTTTTTGTTATTAAATTTTACAGATTGGAGAACTGATGCACTATGAGTGAAGCATAGTAAATGAGGGAGTCAAGGGTTAGATCCCAGCAGTTTGGCTCCAGAGCCTACCTTTTTTATATTCTGTACATCTTCTGTATTTCCATAATCACGGTATGGAAGGGATGATGGATTAAAAGTTGGTAAGTAAAGCTGTATTTATTTCTGATCTTAGCATTCAATTATTGCGTGACATGGGGCAAATCACGTCACCCCCTCTGACCACAATTTCTGTATTCTCAACCTGAAAAGATCTTGAGCCATTTCTTCTGCTTCTCAGGGATTAAAATCTGTGGGACATGTTTATTGTTCTCTTCATTAAGCTGTAGTCTGGGATTTGCAAGTTTCCCTAGCTGAAGACACTTTGCCACTAACATATCATTCTGGAAAAATATTTTGATGTCAGAAAAGACTGTGATTTTGGACCAATTTAGGACGGAACACGGTATTGGGAGTGCTCAATACTTTGTGAAAAGCAGTTAGCAGTTCACTTTTCTTCTCTGGTGGAGAATGCATACACAATGAAAAAGCAAGGCCAGCATAATTGTGTCTTACTTGATTCTGTCGTTCAAAATCAGAGAGTTTGATTTAGAACATGCTGTTCCTGGGAGTATGTACGATTGTCCCTATTCTGAGCACAAACCCTGCATGATACTTCTTAAAAAAAACTAATAGGGCCGGGCGCGGTGGCTCACGCCTGTAATCTCAGCACTTTGGGAGGCCGAGGCGGGCGGATCACGAGGTCAGGAAATCGAGACCATCCTGGCTAACACGGTGAAATCCTGTCTCTAGTAAAAATACAAAAAATTAGCCGGGCGCGGTGGCCGGCGCCTGTAGTCCCAGCTACTCCAAAGGCTGAGACAGGAGAATGACGTGAACCCGGGAGGCGGAGCTTGCAGTGTGCTGAGATCGCGCCACTGCACTGCAGCCTGGGCGACAGAGCGAGAGAGTCCGTCTCAAACAATAACAACAACAACAAAACAAAACAAACAAAAAAAAAACTAATATTTGTGCTACATTTGAGCTTTCTCAGGCTTCTGCTTAAATATTAGGAGTAATTTAAACATCTGATTTAAAATATGTATTGTTATGTTCAGAGATAAATAGCTAAATGTTATATGTACATGTATATATTAAAAATAGATATTGTGTAAATATTTGGAAGACGTTAATAAATGACAACCAAGATTATTTTTTAGATAGAAGATTGATAGCTCGCACCAGGAAAGATTAATATAATTAAGCCATTTGGTCATAAAACCTTAGAGTGGAAAACACCTTAAAGTGCTATCCCACCCAGCTTTTTTTTTTTTTTTTTTTTTTTTTACCAGTGAGTACCCTCACAAAAGCCTTGTGGATGATCATTTTGTCCTTGCTTGAATAATTCCAGAGATTGAGAATTCGCTGGATTTTTAGACAGCCTATTTTATTTTCGGACAGCTTTAATTATTGATAAGTCTTTCGTCTTATATCAAAATATCCCTTTTCTCCACTACTCTTTGCCTGGCCTCTGGAGCAATGCCCAAGAAATCTAATCTTCCTCCACCTGACAGCACTTTGGACAGAGGGAAGTTCCATTTTATGTGACAAAAGCATTCCTGAGACCCCACATATTCAAAACTCATGGAAAATGAGACTAATTCTGATACAATGGTAGTCGGTCTTGTTTACTGGCGAATGTGGTGCTTCCATGTATCAATAAGGTGAGTACAATTCACTGGCCTACTAGATTTTAACCTATATAATTCTTGATTAATTTTTAATTGTGGAGATTTGCCTTTAGAGAATGAGGAGAATCATTTCAAACTCACTTAGAAAGGAAAGCCCTGTATATGAAGAGAAATGTTATATCATCACAGCTTCTCTTCCCAAAAAACAAACCCACTCAGCATATAAGAACAGTAACAGGCATCATATTAGTCTACCAAAAAGTCCATGGCACCTCCATTTCTAGAGAGCTGCAAGAACAAGAAAAATAGCTCTTTGGAGAGATTATTTGATTTGCATATCCAGAAGCTAAGAAATAGACCAGGTGACCCACTGAGATTCCTTAGTGTTGAAGGCATTCTGACTCCTGCTGTCCGAGCCCAGGTTTCTTAGATGTGACCACACTTAACTGTTTCCAGTGGTAGATATAAGACACACCTAACAACATACAGATTTAAAATATGTATGGTGGGCCGAACATGGTAGCTCATGCCTGTAATCCCAGCAGTTTGGGAGGCCGAGGCGGGCAGATCACCTGAGGTCAGGAGTTCAAGACCAGCCTGGTCAACATGGCGAAACCCGTCTCTGCTAAGAAAACAAAAATTAGTTGGGCATGGTGGCACACACCTGTAATCCCAGCTACTCAGGAGGCTGAGGCAAGAGAATTGCTTGAACCTGGAAGGCAGAGGTTGCAGTGAGCCAAGATCATGCCACTGCACTTCAGCCTGGGAGATAGAGCTAGACTCTGTCTCAAAAAAAAAAAAGTATGGTGTAGTGGGAGTACCATAGCATATTTTGATATATGTATCTGTGTTCATAATATATAATATCAAATATCCCAAAACTGTCCTAACCTTTCAGCTTTGCATTGGAGCCAATCATTACTTCTGTTGAAAATACGTATTTTAATCTACATATTGTTGTAAAATATATCATCAAAAATGTTCTCTCACTCATTATCATGAGAACAGCATGGAAGAAACTGCTCCCATGATCCAATTACTTCCACCTAGTCCTGCCCTGTACATATGAGGATTATTACAATTCAAGGTGAGATTTGGGTGGGGACACAGAGCGGAATCATATCAGTCAACAATTGTTAAACCTGGGTGATGGATACTTTTGTGTTGGTTATGTTATACTATGTTTATATATATATTTGAAATACCTTACAATAAGTTATTTAAAAGAAAAAAATAAATGTTTTTAACGTAGGAAATATTTCAAATATATTATTAAGACTCCACTCAAGAAGCAAGTTATAAAACATTATGTGTGCATATAATACCATTTTTAAATTTTTAATGTTTGCAGTTGCACATAACTAAAGTTTATAACCATAGTTTTCAATGTTAAACATAGATAATCACAGTTATTGTGAATAGTCCAAAGATTGTTTTAACTCTTTTTTTCTTATCAGCATTTCTGATTTTTTTGTACAATGAACTTGTAGTAGAAATAATCTTCTTCTTTCTTTTTTTTTTTTTTGAGAGGAGTTTTGCTCTTGTTGCCCAGGCTGGAGTACAATGGCGCCATCTCAACTCAGTGCAACCTCCTCCCCCAACCCCAAGTTCAAGTGATTCTCCCGCCTCAGCCTCCCGAGCAGCTGGGACTACAGGCATGTGCCACCACGCTTGGTTAATTTTGCATTTTTAGTAGAGATGGGGTTTCTCCATGTTGGTCAGGCTGGTCTTGAACTCCCGACCTCAGGTGATCCACCTGCCTCAGCCTCCCAAAGTGCTGAGATTACAGGCGTGAACCACTGTGCCCAGCCTGAAATGATCATTTTTTAATTGACAGGTTTTGGCATCAATATTTATTTTATATCAGTAGTAATGTTTATTGATTTTTTAACCCAAAATGAAATTTACATTCCAAAGTTTCCTTAGAAACTTTCAGAAAACCCCCACCTTATCCTTAAAATGGTTACAAAATGAGTGGTCGTCTAATAAGGAGAAAACTTTAAGTTTGTGAACTCCTTGTTGCTTCTGCCACTTTGACATATGCTACTCTAGTTTGGCAGAGCCCAAATTAAGTAGTGCCTTATAAATCAAGATTTCTAAGAGTAGTCTTAGGTAGAATAGAAGTTTTCAAACTCAAGAGACCTTTGCCACTGACCCTTTCAGTGATCATGAGGACACTCTGCGTGGGATGAGCCACCATTTTCTCACCTGGAATAAAACCACGAGATTGGCTCCTTATCTTCTTCAGGTTGATGTTTAGAAGATGTGCCAAATGTGTGTGTGTCGTGAAGTTCAAAATTCTTCAAAAATCAATGGTAAATATTTAATAAATCTTATATATAATCATCTAAAATGAAAATATAGTTTTGAGGGTGGTTTGGGATGATGAAAATGTATGAGAAGGAAGATTATAAAATGTATGACACTCTTTTCAAGATGGACTTGGGTTATCTTATTTCTTCATTAATTCATTTTTGTATGCATTCATTTATCCACGTATCCATTCTTTCACCAATGAATTCCTCATCTATTTAGCAGGTATTTATCGAGATATTACTATGTACCAGGCTTCAGCATGGGGATCAAGAGGCGGCATTAAGGCCAGGGAAATTGGCAGAGCCTGAATTAAGTAGTGCCTTTTAAACCATGTTAGAGATTTTATTCTTATCCTAAAAGCAATGGGCAGTCATTTAGGAGTTTTAAACAAGGATATTTTATTATCAGAATTAAATTGCTGTATAGAGGATTGGAATCAGATAAGAGTGGATGCAGGAAAAACTAGAGGCATTGTAGTAGTCCAATTGAGAAATGATGATTGTTTGGACTAAAATAGTGACTATTGAGATGGAGAGAAGTAGATAGACTTGAATGCTATTTAGAATTCAGACATTTATTAAGCAAGTGGGATAAGTAAGAAGGAATATAGAGGGATGGATGGTTAAGTCCTCAGCAGAGCAACTGGGAAGCTGTATGCTTTTTACTAGGATGAGGAGGGATAAGAGGAGTTTGAAGAGAAAACCCTGAGCTGTGTTTTAGACTCGATGTGCTTGAGATGCTTGTGAGACATCCAGAAAAGAATGTCAGGTACAAAGTTTGCCCTACGGCTCAGAAAAAGACTGGACTAGAGGTAAAACTTAGGACATCACAGACATACAGGTCCCATGTGAAAACATAAAATTAGATAAGCTCACCTAATATGTGGGAGTGAAGGATAAGAAGCTACGTGATGTGAATCCAGGACAGAGGCCTGAGTAGCTCTAATATTTCCAGTTCAGGGAGTGGAGGAAGAGTTCCAAAGAGAAACCCATCAGGAATCATCAGAGATTTAGTTGAAAGCTAGGAAAGGGTTGGGTTTGGTGGCTCACATCTATAATCCTAGTGCCTTGGGAGGCTGAGGCAGGAGGATCATTTGAGCCCATGAGTTTGAGTCTGCAGTGAGCTATGATTGTGCCACTGCCCTCCAGCCTGGGCAATAGAGCGAGACCCCAACTCTCGGTGGCTCACACCTGTAATCCCAGCACTTTGAGAGAACAAGGTGGGTGGATCATGAGGTAGGAGTTTGAGACCAGCCTGACCAACATGGTGAAACCTCCTCTCTACTAAAAATACAAAAATTAGCCATCATGGTGGCACTTCCCTGTAATCCCAGCTACTTGGGAGGCTGAGGCAGGAGAATCGCTTGAACCTAGGAGGTGGATGTTGCAGTGAGCCGGGATCGCGCCATTGCACTGCAGCCTGGGCGACAGAATGAGACTCTGTCTCAAAAAAAGAAAAAAGAAAAAAAAAAGAGCTTTTTTTTTTTTTCTTTTAAAGAAAGAAAACTAGGGGAATATGGGACTACGAAGGCAGAGAAAGAGAGAATCACTCACTATTTAAAAAGCTGACAAGATGTCACAAGACAGGAGGATTGAAAATGGTCTGTGAGCTGGGCGCGGTGGCTCACATCTGTAATCCCAGCACTTTGGGAGGCTAAGGCAGATGGATCACTTGAGGTCAGGAGTTCAAGACCAGCCTGGCCAACATGGCGAAACCCCGTCTCTCCTAAAAATACAAAAATTAGCCGGGCATGGTGATTCATGCCTGTAGTCCCAGCTACTAGGGAGGGTGAGGCACCAGAGTCGCTTGAACCCGGGAGGCAGAAGTTTCAGTGAGCCAAGATGGTGCCACTGCACAGCACTCCAGCCTGGGTGAAAGAGCAAGACCCTGTTCCCCAACCCCCCACACCCCCAAACCCCCACCTCCCAAAAAAAGGAGAAAAAGAAAATTACAAGGTGAGACCTGGAGAAAGCTTTTAAGGTCTGGGTGGGCTTTTATAATTTGGATGAGATGTGAGCATGTGCTGAGGGCAGGAGTCCTTTAGAGAGAGAAAGGTTGAAAATTCCGTGCAGGGGGAGGGCAAGTGAGACCAGGAGAGTAACCAACGATGTGACGTCTGTGAGACAAGGGAAGGACAGTGCACTGGAGCACATCTCAACTCACTGACCTTTGAAAGGAGGAGGAAGAAAGGAGGGCTTAGGGTTACACATGGTGGTGAAAGGTAAGGAAGTTCCCTTTTGGCAACTTCTCTTTTTAAAAAGGAAACTTAACAGTGACAGGCTTTTTTCTTTATTTATTTTTTACTTTTTTTTTTTGAAACAGTTTCACTCTGTCACCCAGGCTGGAGTGCAATGGTGCGATCTTGGCGCATTGAATCCTCCGCCTCCCTGGTTCAAGTGATTCTCCGGCCTCAGCCTCCCAAGTAGCTGGGATTACAGGCCCCCAACCCCACCACACCTGGCTAATTTTTTTTGTATTTTTAGTAGAGATGGAGTTTCACCATATTGACGAGGCTGGTCTCGAACTCCTGACCTCAGGTATTCTGCCTTCCTCTGCCTCCTGAAGTGCTGGGATTACAGGCATGAGCCACCGCACCCAGCCTGACAGGCTTTTATATATAGGCAGAGGACACATTGCCTCCTCCAACACGTACAAAATCACATATACTCAAGGTCATAAAAAAGAAGAAGGGGAGAATAATTAGTTTATTTCATGAGGAACCAAAATAACAATAGCAATAGGAATAACTATGACTGCTTTGGCACTAAATTCCATTCCTTAAAGTCCATGCTAGAAACTCAATTAAAATAAAGGGTTTGCCTAAAATTAGTTGCAAACAAGCCTTTAAAAGTTAGACAAAGAAATGAAGTTGATTACTTATTTCCTGTCCTGAGATATGGCTAGAAGAGGATGAGCTGTATAGCTAATGTGGAAAGTAAAACTTTTCAATTGTGTTTCCTTTGCATTCTTTGAAATGATGTGTAAATCAGAACCAACTGAATTAAACAGGTGACGCTTAGCATTTGAATACAATGATTAATGGTACCTACACAGCAATTTGTGAGAAATTGCTATTGAGCTCAGATATTATCATGACCAGTTTTACCAAGCACTATGGTTTAATACATGTGTTAAGATATACCTTTTTTAAAAAATAAAAAACAAATTTACATTACTTATTTTTCTCTACATTATCAACGTTAGTGGACGGACTCTTCTGGCCAAACTGGTAGGAGACATTATCTCAGTTGCGCCTATATGATACAGTGTCTTACAGTGTCACAGCATTTTATAGCATCACAGTGGAAGGGAAAAAGGATTAAAAGTGTTTAAAATTAAGAAATTCACACACTATTTATACAGACTCATGATTATTATCTTTGGTTTGCCCAATTCAAAATTCAAAGACGGTATATATGTGTATTTGTTTTGAATTACAAAAAAAAAAAATCATAGAAACCTCAATGGAAGTACAGAATTTAAAATAACTAAATATAGCTTTGGCATTGCTGTGTTTCTATACTGATTTTTAAAAATCTGGTACTAGTTTTTCTTTTTGCCTTATGCCCTTTAAAGAACTCCGATTCATAATATACAAAGAAGTATATTTGATATATAGAGCAGAGCCATAAACCGTATTTTATGCATAACAGTGATTAAATGCACAGTTGATATATTTCACTAAGATGGAAACCATGTCGAAAGGCTTACATTTTGATAACTTTCCTTTTGGGGGGTATTTCTAAATTATTTAAGTTGAAGAATAAAATGACTTGTTTGTGAATTTACATGCTCTTTTTAATCATCTTTAGGTAATGCTGATATGGCAAAGACGCTAAATTACAGGAGCAGTGGGAAGCTACTGAGTAAAAAGCGCAGAATCGTTTCATATATGAGCCCATGAGGAATATTCTGTTCAAGGAATGGAGACATAAGAAAATTACCTAACTCATGAGCCACACATTAAGAACGTAGTCAGCTGTTGTAAATGCGTATCCAACAACAAACCATTATGTATCTTTGGTTTAATTATATGTGTTTATTACACACCTGTACCGGAGAGTAAAGGCTGCTATTTGCATTACTTGTGGTTTTCTCTATCAAAACAGCATTAGCATTATGAAGCTTATCAAGGTTATGTGTAATTTACCTGGCTTGAGTAAGTCCCTTTATTTTGTGCACAATCGCAACATGATTAGGGAGAAAAATTAGGAAATGTTTCAAACATTTTAGAAAGAATTTCTAAATTTAGAAATATAGTGAATTTCACATTTCTAGACAAATATCATCAAATTGCTAAGCCTCTGTAAATCAGCCTATGTTTAGAAAGAGAGTAAAAAGTTAGATGAAATTCAACACTTAATTTTTTTCCCCAGAGTTTCATCTTAAAGAGCATTAGTTATAATGATGCTGATGGTGTTATTAACAGAGTACTTATGAATATGGAAAAATGTCAGACTTCCAAATAATTTGTGATATACTATTTTTACAAGTCACACTAAATAAACAATCTAGATAAAATTGTTTTGTATGTTTGAGAGCATTTACTGATTACATGGAAGCATTAAAACATTATGGGGAAGAGTACATTTTAAAAGCAAAAATATCTGTGTATCAAACACAACCTCAGATGATCGTTAAGTGGCTCAATAGAAAACTTTTATGAAGCAATTCATTTATATACATCATCAAAACTTGTTACTTTTACAGATTAGAGTTCCCTAATGATTTTGATATATACTTATTTTTAAAGCATCCAACAGTCATTAGTTACCATCCTTTAATTTCATGCTTGTCTACGCTTAACAAGTTCTCTCTTTACTCCCATCTTCCTTCCTTTAAAGGGGGAAAAGTGAGGTTATATAATAAGGAAGACAACACATGTCCTGATGAACATACTGCTATTATTATAGTGAAGATAATTTCAGAAGAACAAACAACAAATGGTACCCAATGTCCAGAGAAAATTAAAATTCTATTTGGGATTCCCATAGGATCTAATACCAGTCCCACAGATGAAGTCTGATAGTTTATCATGAAGACAAAAGCTTAGGAAAATAAGGGGCTTGAATCCATGAAAAATATAATAATAGCAAAAGGAAAAGGACTAAATAATATTATTAATTTATAGTAGACATCAGCAAGGAGCAACTGGTGGCATGGAAAAAGGTAGTAATTTCAGTAGATGTCTCATAATATGAAACAAGAATTATATTTTTTACAACCACACAAAAACTACAAGTAAAACTCTAGAAATACAAACAAGTTTTTAGAACTATTAAGTGTCTAGTAATTTTTTTCTTAGAACAAAGCATAGGACCAAATATAAAGATAAAACAAAATTTTTTCAGCTCATGCTTAAAATATCACATTTTAAAGCTTCTATAACACATTCATTCACAAAATCAAAGACATTAAAATAAACTGGTCACCTTTTTATATCACATTATAAGTTCCCAAACTAATTTTGCCTCATTTTATTACTATTTAGATAGAGATTATTATTCTATAGTAACATATTTTTAAAATGTTTTCCAACTCATTTTATTTTAAAAGAATTATTTTTGATCAACAATTGCAGCAATTTTTTTTCTAAAGAATTGCCTTTACAATGAAACCATCCAAGATGACTAAAACAATGAGGTAATTTTTTAGAATGTAGATTATCTCCACAATGTCTATTATATATTTTTGCAAGTCAGCAAATTATTTCATTTTCCTCTCCCTAGTATGGAAATTTAATCTAGGTATTTATTTCATTTTCGGTAACCTATTTGAAGAAAGACTAACTACCCTTCAGTATACAGGATTACATTATGCATTCAAAACTGATACTATAAATTATACAATCTAACAAAAAATTATTAATGGTTTATGGGGTGGGGGGAGGACAACCAGGAAACCTCAACTGCCAGCAATAGAATGTAATAGTTCTCCATTTCTCCTTAGTGAAAGGAAAGGTGCCCAGAGCATTTGTGTTTAAACATTGCATCCACTCTTTTACACAGCGCTGTTTAAGACAAGGCGCAGTAAGGACCCCAGATAGACTTCAGGTCTACACCACAGACCACCCTTAAACATCAGTCAATATATACTCTTAAGCTACAGCTGGGCACTTTTATTCATTTTAATATGCAATTCATGACAGTAGAACACGGAGAAACTTGTTATTCTACTGTATTATAATGGTGGTCGAATCTGCCAGCTATTTTCTTTTGCTACTGTTACTAGTGCTTCCCTCCAACTGGAGTATTTTTTTCTTTCTTTCTTTTTTTTTTAAAAAAAAATTATTTTCCTTTCCTTTTCTTTTCTTTTCTAAAGAGATGGGGACTCAGTAGGTTGCCCAGGCCGGAGTGCAGTGGTTATTCACAGATGCCACCCCTCTACTTATCAGCATGGGAGCTTTGATCTGCTTCATTTCCAGACTGGACCAGTTCACCCCTCTTTAGGCAATCTGGTGGCCCCCTGCTCTGGGGAGGTCACCATAATGGTGAAATTAGTGCCGACCCCTGACCGGCATAGTGCCCTACAGCCTCTAATTCCTAGGCCCAAGTGATCCTCCCACCTCAGCCTCCCTAGTAGCCAGGACTGCAGGTGTGACACTGCTCCCAGTAAATGGAGTATTTTGTGATTGTTAAAATCACCGGATGTAGATTCTAAGCCTTTTTTGACCATTTTAAAATCAATTAGAGAAGGGATCTTGTAAGCTGCAGTGAATCCTTCTGAAAGTCTGTGTTGCAGAGAATGAATGCCTCCACAAGATGCAGTACACTGGGGACGACCCTGGCTAAGGTCACTCACAGCCATCCCAGGTCGACAGGGAAGTTCCAGGTGGACACCAGGAACTTGTTGGGTCATCCACTCATACATGTGATTTTTCCTCCCACTTTTCTACACCAGGAGTCTAGATTCAAACTGCTGATTAGGTGTTTTGTAGAAATAGTACAACAAAGAGAATTAAGTCTACTACAGCAGGCTTACGGTTTAGGCTGGGTATCAGGATTTCAGATGGAGGCAGGAGAAGCAAAGCTATTCAGAAACAGATCCACTCAGAGAACATAGACCCTCCCTCCCTTTACTTACATCATATCCCGTAATGACAGTTATCATAATGCAGCAGTTCATTTCAAAAAATGTAAATCTGGGGGCAAATGTAGTTCAATGCACAGAATTTTATTTTATAGAAAAATTTAATTTTATAAAAAATTATATATGGAAAATTAAGTACAGATTAATACAAATTTTTCTGTAATTTATTGGATTTGTGTTCACGATTATACTACATCCCAAAGTCTCAGAAAACCAAACTTTCTCTTAAAGCATCCTACCTAAAGGAAAACTGAAGCTTATCATATCCTACTCTGTAAATAAGCTCCATTCCAATTCTATTAAAATTACAGAATAACTCATATTTGTTTTGCTCTGTTGTTTTGTGCACAGCAGTATTTCCTATGCTAAAAATGAAAAGCTCATCCACTACAGGATACTCTTATCTGTGTTTTCATCCTTAAATTAATACATTAATACATCCTTAATACATGAAGACAACATTCTTAGGACTCATGAATCTGTTATCTGTCCCTTCTATTGCCTAGATTTAATTTGATGTTGGTCTAGGGTCTTTCCACAGTGTGCTAAAAGAAAGGATTTGTCTTGTTTTGTTTCTTTCATTCTGGATATTATTCAATATTTCCGGTGTGGATTGGGGAATTGAAGCTAGGATCCATGTAATATAAATGAAAATAAAACTGCTTTGCAATTTTGTTTTTCTATGATGATGCTTAGTTATGAATGATATAAATTATTATATATGGGATCATAAGATATGCAGTGTAGCAGGTTGAATTGTCTTTCCACAAAAGATACATTCAAGTCCGAATTCACAGTACCTGTGAATGCGGCCTTATTTATAAATAGGGTCTTTACAGATGTAAACAAGTGAAGATGAGGTCAGAGTGGATTAGGGCAGGCCCTAAACCTGATGACTGGTGTCTTTATAAGAAAAGGGGAAGGAGATTGTGCGCAGAGACATAGAGGACACCACACACAGGAAAGATGGCCATGTGACAATGGAGGCAATGATGGGAGTGAGGTGATGCAGCTACAAACCAGGGAACTACAAACCAAGAGACTATAAACCAAAGATTGCTACCAACCACCAGAAACTCAGAGAAAGGCATGGGACCAGTTCTCGCCTCTCAGTGTCCAGAAGGAATCCATCCTGAAGACATCTTGCTTTTGGACTTCTGGCCTCCTGAACCGTGAAAGAATGAATTTTCTGTTGAAACCCACCCAGTTTGTGGTCATTTATTATGACAGCCCTAAGAAACTAATACATGCAGTATACATAGATTTGTAAAATAACCACACCTCAAATTGCTTTCTGCATAAGGGCCAGTGTTAGCCAGGACTTTCCAAGCCTCCAGAGACATAGGTGAGAAACTTCCATTTGGGAGAATTCTTTTTGATTACCAAAAGTCTAAGGACATTGACTTACCTTTCCTCATGATATGCTTTTTATTTATCCTCATTGTCATCTAAAATTACAGCTTGAAAGAAAATGATTATGTTGAAAACTGGAAGCAAGAATTGCTCACTGTGGAACTTGGGTTTTGCAGAAAAACACTCATCTCATGATGGAGGCTGTGACTTTTCCATCTCCAGTTGCCTCCAGATTAATTTCCATTGTAAATGAGAATTTTTCTATTAAAAATGAGCATGTCAATCATTCAATAACATAAGTAAATTAGAAATCTTAAAGGCACACACATGGAGGAAGAAAAAAAATACCTGACAGTATTATACCAAAATGTTAATAGAATTAAGAGTTCCCAATTTTCTTCTTTTTGGTTTTACAAATTCCCTAATTTTATTACACTGAGTATAAATTGCTTGTGTAATACTTTTAAAAAAGAAAAACTAGTAGGGAGTTGCCTAGTACGTGGCATGAAATTTGCATTTTTCCTAGGCCAGATGTTTCCCTTACCTTATCATGGTACCAGGAAAAATAAGGCAACAGACATCCACGGGCTCCTTGCCTTGGAATTTTTTTCCCTAGGCATGTGCACACACACAAACACACACACACATCCAACAAATAGAGGAATGTTAGCTTTATCAGCAATGAGATGTAAAGGAGACATAAATCATGGATGTATCTGACATTAAACCAATTTAGATTCCTTTCACACAACTTTCAATTTCAAGCGTGTCCTTTGATTCTCCATTTAGAGAAAACAGCCCCGTCTGCTGATCAGAGGATGTCTAACCAGGACTGCCCCACCCCACAGCTCCTGAAAACACATTGGGTCACAATTGAGTGTGATGTGAAAATGCAGTGAACAGCGCAAGGAGCCACATGTGGCAGTGCTGCATTTAACCCTACTTTCTAGAAACACTCAGGGTGGTAAGGAGTCTGGAGCATTAAAAAAAATAGAAAAAAAAAAATCTTGTATTATGGCATTACCAGTTTTAAAAGTCATTAGTATTTCTAGGCTTCCCATTAATGTTGGGGCAAATAATACAGTTGAAAGGACCTACAAGGTCCTGTATGCCCAGACCTCCTTTGCCAGCCACATCCCCACCATGCTCACTCACTCTCCACATACCCGGCCTCACTCAGGCCCCCGAATGTGCTGCGATCCTTCCTGCCATCAGGCATTTGCATATATTGTCTCCTTTTCCTGCATTCTCTTCCTCTCCATCTCCTTAACTAAATAATTCCAACTTATACTTTAGATTTCAGCTGAGTCTTTGTTTCCTCGAAGTAACCATCCTTTACACTTCAGGCTATATCAACCACTCACTTCTTATGCTCTCACAGTACTCCTCTCCTCCCTAGCACCAAGCCAGGAGGGAATTTTACATTTATTAGTATGTTTGGGTTTTTTCGTTAATGCCTATTGCTATATCCAGAATATAAGTTTTATGAGGGCAGAGATAAAGCTGATTTATTTGGATTGCTTTCTCCCACCACTGAATCCCCTTTACTTGGAGAGTGCCTGGCACATAGAAGGCTCTAAATAAATATTTATTGGATAAACATATGGATGAATGAATTAGAAATACAAACTTTAAAAATTCTTCAAATTTGTCAGTTCTGGAGAAACGTCTTGAAGTCCAGTAGACATGCAACTGTGCACTCACTTAGACCAAGCTGGAAGAACTTGGAAAGCAATAGAGTTCAGTGACCACACCCAAACCAATGCTTAACCATAGTAACACTAGCTGTTTTTTTAGGTACCACTGGCTGTTATTGCTCATACTCCTAAGGAATTTTTCCACCATTTTTTTCTTTATATGTGCATGGTAACTTACATTTGTATTATTCAATAGAGTTACAAGCGGGGTATATTCATGGTTAGAAGGTGAGTGCCCGATCCCTAAGTTTATATGCAATTTTTTTCTTTTAATTGTCATTTTATAGCTCCCCATCGCAGCTGCCCCCCAACCCTTTCCTTTGATGACTAGGTTTGCCAGCTTCATCCATGTTGCTGCAAAGGGGAACAAAGCTGGGGCCTGGCAGCCCCACTACACTGCCTGCAGGGGAGAACAAGTCACAATTACAAATCATCACAACAATTAGCACCTGTACTTGGGGGATCTGCAAATTGAGGAGGCCCCAGCTCCTCACTGTACAGGGGTCTATTTGGCAGTGACCTTGCTCTGGCGATGATGATATTCCTTCAGCCTGAGGGAATTGATGTTGATGAAACCGGTGGCATCAATTGGTTCATAATTACCATGCACGTTCATGCTCACCAGGTCCTCGTTGTAGAGAGACAGTGGAGACTCCCAGCCGAGCATGTACACCTGGCCCTTGAAGAGGGACACCTGTACTTTCCCTTCCACTCGCTCTTGAGACTTGGCGATGGAGTGGCGGACAAATTCACACTCAGGGTTGCGCCAGAAACCAATATACACCAGCTCAGCATATTTCAAGCCCAGGCCTTGTTTGATTTGGCGCACTTTCCCGTCCATGGTGAGGGCCTCGGTGTCTAAATGAGCGTGGTAAAGGATGGTGCCTGCTGGGGTATCGTAGATACCTCGGGACTTCATTCCAAGGAAGCGGTTCTCCACGATGTCAATACGGCCCACGCCATGTTTTCACGCGACTTCATTCAGGTACATGAAGAGTGCCAAGGGGGTCTGGTGGGTGGTGCCATCCTTGACGTTGGTAACTTTCAAGAGGACCCCTTTTTTGAACTTGATCTCGAGAATATCAGGGGTGTTGGGGGCTTTAGCTTGTCCGAGGTCTTCGTGTAGAGACCTGGAGGCGCTTGGTTCTTGGGGGTCCTCTAGGATTCCAGCTTCGTAGCTGATGTGCATGAGGTTCTCGTCCATGCTCCACGGGTTCTTGGGAGTGACTGGGATGGGAATCCCGTGGTGCTTTGTGTATTCCATCAGGTCACTGCAGCCCTTGAACTGGTTGTAGAATTCGGGCATCCTCCAGGGAGCAATGACCTTTATGTGGGACGCCAGCGAGTAACAGGTGAGCTCACACCAGACCTGATCGTTCCCCTTTCCTGGGGCGCCGTGAGACACATACTTGGCCCCCTCCCGCTGGGCGATTTCCACTTGTTTGCGGGCAATGCAGGGCCTGGTGAGAGAGATGCCCAGGAGGTAGCGGTCCTCATACAGTGCGCTGGACTGGATGGCCGGCCAGATGAACTCCTCCACAAACTCCCTGCTGACATCCTCAATGAACACCTTTTTGGTCCCAAGCTTCGGTGCCGCCTTCCTGGCTTCCTCAAAGTCTTCCTTCTGGCCATTGTTGGCCAGGTAGGCAATGACGTCATAGCCTTGTTCCTTCAGCCGCGCGAGGATGCACGAGGTGTCCAGGCCGCCACTGTAGGCCAGAACCACTGAGCCTTTGCTGGACATAGCGTCTGGGATTGGAGGCGCCAGTTCCCGGCATCTGGAATCTGTCTTCACGGTGCAGTGAACCACTGGGGCCCGGGCAGCGGTGGCAGGCGACAGAGCAGGGCTATATGCAATATTTTTTGCCTGCCAACTATTCTCTGATACCATGGCCAAGCCTCCCAAGATGGTGGCTTTCCAGGCTTACCTAGTAAATAGGGTTTCTAGGCTCAATTAGCCATGCCACTTAGTAAAACTTTACAGAAAATATTTCCTTCTGACAGATACAATGAGGCAAAGAAGCTGAAAACAGTTGGAGAATTTTATTCTCTCTTCATCTCTTATCAGTTGCAAAGCCAGTGTTCCTGAAACCTTTCCCTATCCTCTGCCAGGAAGTGGGATTTTTCAGCTGTATGAGAGAGTCACAGGCATCAAAGCTCATGTAGGACACTGGACCATGTTGCTGAGTCCCAAAGGATTTTGCTCAAGACCTATAGTGAAGTCCCTGCTGTCACCACTAGATAATCTAGGAAACAATTTTCTCATCTCTCTTTTTGTTCACCTCAAAGTAGAAATAAAGGCCATGGTGACAGCCGTATACAATGTTCTTATGCCTCACTTGAAACATGGTTGAGTAAGTGTCTGTCTATTCTTTTATATAAATATAAAAGGCAAAATTGTGTGATTTCAGGAAGAAGGGGGGCTTTTATTAGGGTGTTTAATGATGTTACACGTTCCCTCATATTGCAACCAGATAAATCCTTTCATAGAGGAACCCTTGGGATACTCTCCTTGAGATACTCACAATCTGTTTATTGTATAGACTTCCTCCAGGAAGGAAAATTATTATATCGTAGTGTCAGGGAGTGAGGTTGCATGTGGGATGTTTCTTCAAAGTTCTCCCATAACATAGAGCCAACCAACTTTACCTTCAGTTGCATTTCTCTTTTTCAATTTAATGCTCATTGTAATTGCAGCCACTCAGTGGCCTTCCACTTTCATTCTCTGAAGATTGCTCACTGTTAATACCACTGCAGGCCAGCTCTATGCAGAATTGTGATAAGGAAGACTTTTTTTTTGCTTCACTTACTTTATTTTGTTTTAGATTCAGGGAGTACATGTGCAGGTTTGTTATATGGAAATACTGTGTAATGATGAGGTTTAGGCTTGTCGTGAACCCATCACCCAAATAGTGAACACTGTATTCAGTAGATAGTTTTCACCCATTATCCCCTTCCCACCTTTCTCTCTTTTGGAGTCGTTACTGTCTATTATCTCCATCTTCATGTTCATGTGTACCCATTATTTTGCTCCCACTTTTAAGTGAGAACATGTGGTATTTGATTTTCTGTTTCTGAGTCATTTTATTTAGGATAATTACTTCCAGCTCCATCCATGTTTCTGCAAAGGACAAGATTTCATTATTTTTATGGCTGCATAGTATTCCATATGTATATGTGCCACATTTTCTTTATCCAATCAACTGTTGATGGACACTTAGGTTTTGATTCTATGTCTTTGTGAATAGTACTGCAATAAACATATGAGTGTAGGTGTCTTTTAAGCATCCCCTTCTCTCTGTGTCTTCATCAACATCTGTTATTTTCTGACTTTTTAATAGTAACCATTTGAGATGGTATGTGACTGTGGTTTTGATTTGCATCTTTCTGATGATCAGTTGTGTGGAACATGTTTTTCAAATCTGTCTTTTGGCCACTTCTATGCCTGAGGAAGATATTCGTGTGCACTGTTCCCTCCCCAGCCACTCTTCACCTTGGAGACTGGACTTCCTCCCTTCCAAACTTGTGACTTCCAAGAAAATGACTCTAAATGTAGATTCTGTGGTGGCATTTTAGGTATCAAGTAGTGTTTATGGGATCTAGGGAATAAGAGGCCCTTCTAATGCCTCTGAAATCTCCCTGTAAAGGAAGTGTCTGACCTTGCCTGCCAATAAAGCTTGGCCCTTTTCACACCTCTTCCTGGTGTCAAGCTTGACAAGAAAATTATGAAAATAGAGAACCTTCCACATACATTTTAGAAGTGAATTGGGAAATCCTTAAATCACTGGTCCTCTAAGATACAGGGATTTCTCTCTCCCTGTTTTACGGTGATAGTCTGTGTTTGGAAGTCTGATCAGGTTGCAATCTGCAAAATCGCAGCCCTTCACATAGCTCCCTCTTCAATATGCATCCAAAGAGACAAGAGTATATTATTTCTTCCAAAGTCAGCTACAATTGAAGCTCACTAAATTGACTCCACATCTTGCTATCTCAGGCAGTGACAGAGGAATAGCAAGTTTTTTTTTTTTTTTTTTTTTTTTTTTTTTTTTTTCTAAAATGCTCATTTTTAACCAACATCTCCTTTGAAGATTTCTCTATCACTGATGCTGAGGACATGGTCTTTTCTTTACAGAGGATGGCAGAACACCTGCAAATCAATGTTTGAGTCCAAGGGCTGCCGTCATTGCCTCAAACACTTACGTAGTAACTGTGTCCTTTTGCCAGCCATGTCATACAGGATTGAAGGCAGGATTTATTACAAATGAAAGGACACTAATATCAGAAGGATGTTTTGCATGTGTGCATGTGAAAGTGTGTGGACATGCACACAAATACACATGTGTGTGTGCCTAGGGATTAGGTATAAGCACACCCATGCCTGTGTGAAAAGATGCCCAGAAGATTAACTTCACCCCTTGATGGTTCATGTTTATTATGGCCAAGAAAATCATGATAGTATCTCACATCATACAAAAATATATTTCAATGGTCTGCTTCTACCAATCCCCCTACTAACCATTCTACAGTGTGGGTTTCCTTTTATTTGTTCACTCTGCTAATCTTCATGGGGAGCCCATCTCAGTGTTTGCCTTTTCTCTAGCAGAATTATCCTGCACTACGTTGTGTTGAGAATTATGCAATGATATGGATAGAAATGAATGGATAGAAAATTAAAGGAAAAGCAAGCAAAAGGAAATGTGGAAATTGGGTAATCAGGCCTGTAATCAAGTTGGTTTTATTCAGTTCACACGGACATAGCATCTCCTCAGCAGGCCCTGTTTCCCAAAGATTATTTGTGTCACATCCTAAAAGAGTGGTTATTTATTGAGCGAGCACTATGTGGCAGGCACTGTGCTAGGACCTATGCAGTCATCAGTCCAATTAATCCTCACACCACTCCTCTGAGACATACCTGTTATTATCCCCTTTTTACTGCTGCAAAAACTGAGCTTCAGAGAGGTTAAGTAACTTTGTCCAAGGTCTAAATTATTAATAGATGATGGGTGGATACAGGATATGAACCTGATAGCATGAACATGAGTCTGTGCACTTAATTAGTACTTCTCTGAGCCTTTTATTTTTAGCCTTGAAATCCCAAACCATTTAGTGGGGTTTACTAACTTATCACAAAGAGGTAATATAGAGTCAACAATGTGAGATATATATATAAAGGAAGCTCTGAAGACACATGAATTTTCTACAATTATATAGGCAAAACTTGGTGCTCTGACATGTGAACCCTTGTTCTCACCCCTTATGTAGACTGCAACCATGGAATCACAAAATCGGGCTTCCAGAGCTTGGTGTTAATCCCTTGTCCCTCCAAGCACCCAAGATCTAATCATTCTATACATATGAATATTGTCCTGCTGTAAATGATCTTCAGAGGTGGGGGATGTCTAGGAACTAAGGTAGTACCTTTTAAATTAAATAAAAACTCCTGACCAGACACAGTGGCTCATGCCTGTAATCCCAGCACTCTGGGAGGCCAAGGCTGGTGGATCAACTGAGGCAAGAGTTTGAGACCAGCCTGACCAACATGGTGAAACCCTGTCGCTACCAAAAATACAAAGATTAGCAGGATGTGGTAGTGTGCACGTGTCATCACAGCCACTCAGGAGGCTAAGGCAGGAGACTCGCTTGAACCTGGGAGGGGGAGGTTGCAGTGAGCTGAGATCGTGCCACTGCACTCTGGCCTGGGTAACAAAGAGAGACTCCTTCTCAGGAAACAAAACAAAACAAAACAAAAACAACTCCTTAATCATGCCCACGTTTTATCAGATTACAATTTCACCACGCTGTCCCCCAGAATTTATTCTGTAAACATTCCATTTTATCCCCTGTTCTTGTAAGAACAGGGAACATCAAAGAATCACTCACTTAGCTGATGTTGCCACCACATGGTTCATTAAATTCCTCTGACACTTGTTGAACTTAAACAACCCAGAGTAGGAGAAAATAGCCATTCAGGATGATACCTGATTGATCAGGGTGTGAAAAACTATTCAATCAGGCCTGCATGACTGACTGACAGCAGATCTGCTGTGTGAGTCTGAATCCACAAGTGGAGCCGGTTTACAGAATGATTATAGATCATATAGACATAAGCTTTTTATCTAGTTGCAACCCAAAGAAACAATTAAAAAATCTGTTTGTAAGTGATACCCAGGCAGGGTTGGAGCTGAAAACACGATGTTTGGAGGCCTATGTTTGTTAGAGAATTCCTTCACTTTTTCATATTTTGAGAGATTCTGCTTCGACTGTTGGAAACCATTTTCACCTATTCACCTATTTCAATATGGATGTTAAAAAGGGCAATGAGAAAAGCCTCCTTTAGGAATTCAGATTTAGAATATTTCGTCAAAGTTCATCTTGTGTTTCCCAGGCTGGCTTCTTGCTAAATCCTTATTTTATCTCACCCTCCTTCTTTGTTAAAATTCTGTTCTTTGAACCCATCTCTCTAGGTTGAAACCATCTTGGCAAAGTAATATCAGCCGGTGTCTTCGGCTAGATGGACCTTTCAAGCCCTCCTAAGGTGAGAAAATGTTATTTTTCCCTTTTATGTGTTGTGGTTCATTGGATAGTATTTGTCATCTTGTCACATAATAGGAATGACGTTCACAATGTTGAAATATGCCTTTAAGGAGTGATGACAACAGGTATGGGAGCAGTCCCCGGGCTGTAGCCTTCATCGCCCCTTCAAACACTCGCAGGCTTGCTTATATGTTCCCAGCCAAGAACATTCCCTTTAAAGTGCGCCATTTCATTCTGATTTGTCACAAGGGTCAGGTTCACACCAGAAAAATCTTTCCTTTGGGAAGGTAAAGGGAGAATTGGAATGCATTTGGATGCCTTTTACCATATTTTGCACTGACACTTGAAAAGGCATGAAAAATTTCCTGAGTATAGTATTCTTTAACACAAACACAAACACACAAACACCATTTTGGTTGGCGAGGGCGGTGGGACAAATGTTTTTCTTGTTTATTATGAGGACAGCTGTAGTGAGATTGTTGTGATAATATACAGCCAAGGATTTCCTGAAGGTACAAACTGAGGGCACTGTTGAGGGAAATAGATTAGGCTCTTCTCTGAGGGAACCACCTCTCTACCGTTAGCTCTGTGGCGACTCAGGGAAGGTGCCAGTAGGAGAATCTTGTATTCATTCCATCTTCCCAAGCAGAATCCCATTGCCACTTCCCCCTGGGGCTGCATAGTGTCTTTTAGGATTTGTACCTTCAAGCTTCACAATGACACTCACTTTATCCTTTCTCCATAATTATCTATCTATCTATCTATCTATCTATCTATCTATCTATCTATCTACCTACCTACTTACCTACCTACCTATCACCTATCTATCAATTTTTTGGCTGTGGGGGGAAGAACACAGGATGATTTTCCTGCTGACTTGTTCCAAGTGGGATTATCCTGACCTCAAATCCCTGGGAGAGACAGTTCTCTCTGTTGAAAAATAGACATTTCCAGGTAGCTTTGGAAAAAGCTTCTTTACAAATGATTTTGGAATCTTTCTGGTGAAAATGTACCCAAGAACACAAAACCGGAAGGTTTATAAACACTTAGAGGCTAATGATCCAACTAGAGGTATTTTATTTTTTTAATTTTTCTAATTTTTTAGTTACTGTCATTACAGTATCCCTATCCCATAGGAGGACCCGAAGTTAAAAGAAAGGGAAAATAAATCAGAGCACTTACAAAAGTTGAAGTGAGGCCATTTTGGCTGTCGTCTAATATGCTTTGGACAGAATCCCCAACAGACAAAAAATAAGAATTTTCACATATACAAAAGATAGGATCTGGATCTCATTGTCATGATCAAAGTGTATCTGTAATGCACACCTGGCTCTCCCATCTGATCATTTCTCCAGAGGGCTCTCAATTAATTTAAAGCCAAAAAAACTTCTATAATATTCCCCAAGTTTTAACTTACATGTATTTAATAATCAACTCATTTATTTGTTTCATATTTAGTTAGCAACAGTTTTTTTTGGTGTACATACCATGAAGCAGCATTACTCAAAACAATGCATTCTGCATACTCTACTGAGATGGTATTTTGACTACTGTGGAGTATTTGCGTACACCTGTCTTCATGATTTTCCTGCTAAAACTGTTGTTTTAGGTCTAGAAGTAGAACTTTGAACTTTGAACTTTTCCATTTGTCTGTGCATTAAAGCAGATGTAAGCCTGGGCAACATGGCAAAACCCGTTCTCTTCAAAAACTGCAAAAATTCGCTGGACATGGTGGTGCACTCCTGTAGTCTCAGCTACTCAGGAGGCTGAGTTGAGAGAATGGCTTGAGCCCATGATGCAGAAGTTGCAATGAGCTGAGATCATGCCACTGCACCCTAGCCTGGGCAACAGAGTGAGACCCTGTTTCAAAAAAATTAAATTAAATTGAAAAGTAGATGTAAATTGTTTTCTAAGAAGCTTCATTCTGCTCATGAGTAATGCCTTGCCTCCTAGGTAATTCTCTGCATAAAGGTAGAATCAATGTATGTGCCTTTTTCTCAGTCATGTAGGCTTTCCTAGGCTTCAGTAATTTCACAACAGAGCGTCAACCTTGCCTCCGGCTTGACTTTCTACTAATGTGTAGTTCCAAATTTAATTGGGAATAGAGAACAATCACACTCCAGATAATTGCCAAAGAGAACAATTTCAAAATAACAGCTGCCTAATATTCAGCAAAAGTTGAGGAAAGTAAAGTTTTTGGGGGAATCACTCAAAGAAGTAAATGAAATCCATGTAACCCTCCATACATTCTAAGTATTTCCAGACTTGAACTGCCTTTGAGGTAAGGCCATTAACCCATCATTAGCCACATGACCTTGTACCTCTCCCAGATGTTGTTAAGGACACTAATCATTATGGCGCAGAGAATTCCATTTATCATGGGCTTCAGGGGCAATTTCTTTCTCAGCTTAGCACATCTTAGCACACATCTTGGATGCTCACTAATATGTGTCCACTAACATGAAAGCATGAGTCTTCAGGGTAGGCATTTTCGATTTTTCTCTTTGTTTTTCCTCTTTCTGTCTCTAGTTGAATATTTATTTATTTATTCATTTATTTATTTATTTAGCTGCATTTCAAGTAATCTGGAAAACCACTTTTGTGGAAAAGAAGGCTAATAAATAAATCTGCCACTTAAGGCAAAGTTGGGATATTTTCCCAAAGCCTCAGAGGAAAAGCATGACTTACCCTATAATAAACCGGTAAAAATAAGAGAGTATTTATGCTTGGCTCCCCAAAATGATTAAAAAAGAAAGCTTCTTTGAAAAAAAGAGCAGGCAATTATAGAAAAAATTTAGCTGTGATAAATACAGATGCAAATATAGCTAATGTAAGAAAATAATTCAAAAGAAAATGTGATGAAAAATGTACGTTTGTTAGTATAAACTATTGAAATAATTTGTAAATTCCTATGTGTACTGTGGAGGATGCATGTCAGATACTCTCCCAGAAGCAGAGTTAAAAATGCAGAGGTAAAAGAGATGAGGGAAAATTATGAAAGACAGATTTGAGAGCAGACATAAATAATAATTTTCCAAAAGCAGAAACCAGAGTAATAATGAGTGAAGCAATAGTCAAGGATATAATAGAAGAAGGAGTTTCTGGAAGGAAAATCATGACTTGAAACGACTCATCTGGATTCAGGCAAAATTAATTAAAAGGACCTACATTTAAATAAACAGTCATATTTTTCAAAACTTAAATTCAAGAACAAAGGGGGAAAATGTAATTACAAATCAGAAAGAAACAACAATCAGAGTGCTCTAATTTCACTTTTTCAACACTAATTTTAAAAAACCAAAAGTGAAAGCTATACAAATCACAATTGCAAAAATGTGAAACCAACCCAAATGCTCATCAATCAACAAGTGGATAAAGAAAATGTGGTATAGATATACAACAGAATACTACTCAGCCATAAAAAGGAATGAATTAACGGTATTTGCAGCAACATAGATGAGATCGGAGACTATTATCCTAAGTGAAGTTACTCAGGAGTGGAAAACCAAACATCATACGTTCTCACTCATAAGTGAGAGCTAAGCTATGAGGATGCAAAGGCATACAAATGACACAATGGACTTTGCGGACTCAGGGGGAAAGGGTGGGAATGAGGTGAGGAAAAAAAGATGACAAATTGGGTGCAGCATACACTACTCAGGTGATGGGTGCACCAAAATCTCACAAATCACCACTAAAGAACTTACTCATGTAACCAAACACCACCTGTTCTCCAATAACCTATGGAAATACTTTTTTAAGTGTGAAAGCTATAGAATGTTTTTAAAAGCTTGAGAAACAAAAATTCCACATAAAATCTGGATGGTATGCCTGTTCCAAGACTTTCAGTCAGGCAAGGATTTAAAGCATATATCACTGTGTGTCCTTTCTAAGAAGAGTGGATCTTGGTCATTGTTGTTTGTTTTTTTGAGACCCAGCTCGCTCTGTCTCCCAGGATGGAGTACAGTGGCGCAATCTCTTTTCACTGCAACCTCTGCCTCCCAGTGTTTGTTACTGCTTCAAGAATTAAAGAATTTTTTTATTAATTCAATAAATATTTATTGAGTTAAAAACAAGTTAAGAAATATAGGTCTCAGGATCAAATAAATTTAATATACCCATACTACTATACAGTTTATTCAAGATTTTTCCACTCCCAATAATTATAAAAGCCACTAAGAGAGGAATAATTGTATAAATATCAGAAAACAGAAAACAAAGACAGCACTTTTTATCAAGAAGCTTAAACAAGTTACCACCTTTCCATATCCCACCACCCTCAGTCTCATGGAAAGACAATTTGGTTAAAGAAACCAAAAACAGCATGTGGTCCTTACAGACAACCATAATATAGAAATGAATTTTTTGTTTATTTTATTTTATTTTGTTTTTAGGTACATACATTCAAATTTTTAAATATAAATACTGTGGTAGATTGAAGATGGCCACAAATTATTTGCCATTCCTCTGCCACCAACAAGTGCAGTCTATTTCCCCAGTCCTTCTCCAATTAGACTCAAGTTGTGACTTGCTTTTTTTTTTTTGAGATAGGGTCTCACTTTGTCCCCCAGGCTTGAGTGCAGTGGTGTTATCTTGGCTCACTGCAACCTTGACCTCCTGGGTTCAAGCAATCCACATGCCTCAGCCCTCCAAGTAGCTGGGACTACAGGCATACGCCACTATACCTGGCTAAATTTTTTGTATTTTTTGTAGAGACAGGGTTTCATCATGTTGTCCAGGCTGGTCTCAAACTCCTGGCCTCAAGTAATCCACCTGCTTCAGCCTCCCAAAATGCTGGAATTACAGGCATGAGCCACCATACCTGGCCAATTTATGACTTGCTTTGACCAAAAAAAGACAGCAGATGTTGGCTAAAGGATACAAAATTTCAGTTAGATAGCAGGAATAAGTTCAAGAGCTCTATTGTACAATATTGTGACTATGGTTAATAACAATATATCCTATTCTTGAACATTGCTAAGAGTAGATATTAGATGCTCTCACCACACACACAAAAAGAAACTTTTGTAAGGTAATGCATATCTTAATTAGCTTGATTTAGCTATTCCACAATGTACAGATGGCCCTCTGTATCCACTGGTTCCACATCTGCAGATTCAACCAAGCACTGATCAAAAATACTTGGAAATAATAACAATAAATAACAATACAATAATACAAATAAAAGACAATACAGTAAGTATAACTATTTACATAACATTTACATTGTATCAGGTATTATAAGTAATTTAGAAATGATTTAAAGTATATGGGAGGATGTGCATAAGTTACAAGCAGACGCTGTGCCTTTTTTTTTTGTTTTTACTTTTGAGACAAGAGTCTCCCTCTGTTGCCCAAGCTGGAGTTCAGTGGCACCATCATAGCTCACTGCTTCCTCAACCTCCTAGGGTCAAGCAGTCCTCCTACTTCAGCCTCCCAAGTAGCTGGGACTAGAGGCACTCACCAACACACCCAGTTAATACTGGTATTTTTTGTAGAGATGGAGTTTTGCCATGTTGCCCAGGCTGGTCTTGAACCCCTGGGCTCAAGCAATCCACCACCTTAGCCTCCCAAAGTGCTGGGATTACAGTCCTGAGCCACCGCCACTGTGCCTGGCCTACTATGTCATTTTATATTATGGACTTAAGCATCCATGGATTTTGATATCCAAGGGAGGGAGATTCTAGAAGCAATCCCCCTTGAGTACCCAGGAATAACTGTATACGTATTTCAAAACAACATGTCATACATATATATTACAATTGATACTTATCAATTAAAAAGTAAATTTAAAAGCAGCAGTAGCAGGTCTGTTCTGGGTCTTGGACTGAAGAAGCACCATGCTCTAAGGAAGGCCAGGTAAGGCTGCTGGAGACAGAGGTCACATGTAGAGGCCTCGGAAGAGGACATACCACATGGGGAGAGAGGCCATAAGGAAGAGAATTGAGGTGCTCTAGCCAACAGCACATAAGAGAAAAGCTGCCTTGGAACTTACAGAGCAGCCCAGCTGCCAGCTGTGTGCACCTCTAGGAGTGACCCCAGACAACACATGTGAATCAAAGAACTGCCCAGCTGAGTTCAACCAACCCACAGAACCATGAGAAAGAATAAGTCATGCTGTTTTAAACCACTAAGTTTTGGAGTGCTATATTTTAAAGCAATAGATAATGAAGACACATACCTTTATTTTTTAATTTTTTTTAAGAGCAAGTCTTGCTCTGTCACCCAGGCTGGAGTGCAGTGGTGTGATCTCGCCTCATTGCAACCTCAGCCTCTCAGGTTCGAGCAATTTTCCTGCCTCAGCCTCCTGAGTAGCTGGGACTACAGGTGTGTGCCACCACGCCCAGTATTTTTAGTAGAGATGGGGTTTCACCATGTTGACCAGGCTGGTCTCAAACTCCTGACCTCAGGTGATCCGCCTGCCTCAGCCTCCCAAAGTGCTGGGATTACAGGCGTGAGCCACCATGCTGGCCTCTTTCTTTTACATTAAATGTCATGCTGTGTTTGAAAATCTCGATTTTTCAAGTTTCGCAGTAGAGACAATGTTAAAAGTTTTCCATCGACTTGCCCAGAGTCATGCATAGCAGACGGGAGACAGAGGGGATGCTCCAATCCAGGTCTGACAGATGCCTCCCACTCTGAACTCTCAGGTAAATAGCCCCTTCCTACTCAATGCCTAACAATATGAGGAATAGAAAAAATAGTTAGATTTATTACTGTATAGCCATATGATAAAATATTATTGTAGTTATTTTTTAAAAGTTCTAAAACAATAATAAATAACAGAAAAATTTGATAAATTTTATTGCAAAGAACACGATAAGATACAGATTTTTGGATACATGTTATAGGTGCATAAGGAAATGCAACAAAACTGACAGTCATTATTCCTGGTGGTAGCATTTTATGGTTGATTTTTAAATAATTTTATTTAGAACATCCACATTTTAAATAATTTGCATGCATTATTTTTCAATCACAAAAAAATTAAAAAGGCGTTACTTCACTGGTTGCAGAGGCTAAAAGTGAATTAAGTTAACAGTAATAATTATTTTAGAGTCCATTTCTGTTTTACTGAATGTGATTGATAATACAAGCAGATAAGCAACTCTTGCATTCTAAAAAATCTAACCAGAAAGATTGAAACTATAAGCAATCAATGGACTAAAACATCCCATTCCCCTAGTATTTGAACATATTTTGTTCTTCAGAACAACAATGTAACATAAATGTACTATAACATTATTATTTAGTTGGAGGCTGGAAAGATTTCCATTTACTCTTTAAGGATTCTCAATATATTTTAAAGCAACAGCTTTGAAGTTATTCATATATGTAGTATCAATTATAATGAACACTTCCACAGAGATCTGTAAAGTAAGAACAGACATATTAATATTTCCAAATGGTTGCCAATTTATCCCTGTTGGAGAAAAAGATACAGTAGGAAGCAATGAGCTGCCTCACCATCTGAAGTCGAATCTGGGAGCTCAAGAAGCCAGCAAGAAAGGGCCTTCCCACATGAACAGTTTCACTAGCTTTATCAGCCACATAAAGAGATAACTTGTGTGCATTAGTAGCTAGGAGTGTGAAGTTCATCAACTGCTTCCATACTTCTCTGTGGGCCAAGCCCAAAAAATAATCAAGCCTGTAGGTCACATCTCCTGAAGCCAAACCTATTTATGAATACATTTCTAGACTCTCAGTGGAGCAGATAAATGAAGTTTAGCAGAGTTACACTCAAGCTAATGAGACCACATATTAGGAAGTGCCTGGAAGAGCCATATTCATAGATGGAAAATAGAATGGTAGTTACCAGAGTGGGGAGAGGGAGTAATGGAGAGTTCTTGTTTAATGGGTACAGAGTTTCCATTTGGGAAGAGGAGAGAGCTCTGGAAATAAATGGTGGTGATGGTTGCACTACAATGTGAATGTACTTAATGCCACTGCACTGTCCACTCAAAAGTAGTTAAAATGGTAAGTTTTATGCTATGTATCATGTATTTTGCCACAATAAAAAAATATATATTGACAGAACTTCACATTGCTTTATCCTATCCTACCGCAACTACTTTTACTTTTCCACAGTTAGCTTTTTAGTATTCATGATAAATTTTTATTCTAATAACTTACTCAGTATTTTTAATTTTTTAAAATCCAGATTTTTAGGAGTGTTTCCAGATAAAAAGCACCACCTAGCAGCAACACCCTCAAACTTTACACATAAGCTCCCAGAGGCCTCGTGACGTTTCTATGAACTGTGCTTGTCAGATGCAACCTGTGACATGACAGTCAATGCCATACCAACAATATTTTCTACAGTGCAAATAATCTTTTTAACATTTCTAGATAATCAGAAAACAACCTAATTATTACCATGGTCTCAATTTATGATAATGGCTGTCCCTCTCTAAATTAAATTACACAGTTAGCATCTAAAGTTGTAGTTACATTTCTGAAGTAAGCACATTTCAAGGGTGACTGAAAATTATGATTCTTTTTGCATTTTTCTCATAGTCCATTCTTATTCAAATAGTTTGCTAGGAATCTCCTCTGTGGATCCTGCTTCTCCCATAGGTTTCAGCAACACCGTGGCTTAAAGCTGACCTCCTCCTCCACTCCTCACCTTGATATTTCTCACCTTCTTATCTTTTTATTGTTGTGAACTCTGCCTGGAGTTTTGCCTATGCCTCTCCCCAACCCTGCAACCACCAGTCAACACAGTGAACTTGAACTTCCACATAGCACTGAAACTCCCTTCAAACATCACACCATCTTGGAAATCTTTCTTGATCCTCCCCACTCCACCTCCCCAAGACACATAAATAGACATGCACTTCGAGCTGAATGAGAGGACTTCCCTCTGGACTCCTAAGAGTTTTCTCTCTTACTTGTTACATGGCATTACATTTATCTGTGTCTTGTGTTCATCTCCCCCTAACCTCCCTCTCACTAACCTGTAAGCTCTTGAAGAACAGAAACTGCCTCATTTACTTTTGTGTCCTCTACAATAAAATCAGGGGTTGGGGGCTGATTGACCAAATAAGAAAAATGAGTGAGTGAGTGAGTGACTAGCATGAACCCCATGATATTAGTCTGTGCAGATAGTAGTGCAAAAAATGACATGGTCCTTCCCTTAGTACATTAATAACCCACTTGTCAATCAACTAATACATTTCTTGTTGTTCCTTCCACCAATAGCTAAAAGTCTTGGACTGTTTAGCCACAGTTATATAATTTGTATTTATTGCTATGACATTTAATTTCAGAATCTACTTTGTTAACTCTAACCTGAGTTAGTTTTAATACACAATTTCCAGCTAAATGTTGTTCCAATACACAAAGTTCATCAGAGACATCCTTCAAAGGTACAAAGAGTTAACTATGTAATTTTCTTAATAAGACTGAAAAGGCAGTGCATCATTTTTTCTAACTATGGCATGCTCTGTGACACCATGTAATTTTGAGGTATCTATACTTTGCTTGGAAAAGAAAAAACAATACCTAGTTTCTTTTTAAAACTATTTTTGCTGCCAGGAAAAAAAAAAAAATCATTTGCTCTGTCACAATTATGGTAATAAATCTTACAGTGAAGACATTTAATGATGGCTACAAAGCTTCCTTTATTTTACCTTACAGAGACAAGCTTTAAACTTCCTAAGCAAGTAAAGAATGGGTGCATTTTAGTTTTACAAATGCCTGCTTAAGAAATATGTCATTAAAAAGAAATACTTCTCTAGCCCTGAGTTTGCGCGGCTTAGGATAAGACTTTTCTACATAAGTTCGGTTACATTCAGAATTAAATAATTTAGACTTTCAGTTCTTGGGCTACTGAAGTCATTGAAATAAGTTAAATTAACCCGGTTTGTTTCAAGTTTATTTGTGACTTGAGATTCCACACTTTTAAATTTTAATTTATTTTGAATAAGAAAGAATTCAAATAGATGCTCAGAGTAGAAAAAGCAAAAGGTTTCAAGGAGAATGTGGTGAAAATTTCCCTTCCACCTTGGGCTCCTGCCCTGCATAACAACTTCCCTGATGTGGCTACCTTTACTAGTCTCTTTTACATTTCAGGGGAATTATATGTAAAACAAATACAGGCCGGGCGCGGTGGCTCAAGCCTGTAATCCCAGCACTTTGGGAGGCCGAGACGGGCGGATCACGAGGTTAGAAGATCGAGACCATCCTGGCTAACCCGGTGAAACCCCGTCTCTACTAAAAAATACAAAAAACTAGCCGGGCGAGGTGGCGGGCGCCTGTAGTCCCAGCTACTCGGGAGGCTGAGGCAGGAGAATGGCGTGGACCCGGGAGGCGGAGCTTGCAGTGAGCTGAGATCCGGCCACTGCACTCCAGCCTGGGCGACAGAGCAAGACTCCGCCTCAAAAACAAAAAACAAACAAAAAACAAAAACAAATACAGACATGATATTTTCTTAATATGTCTTTGAGATCATTCCATACCAATATATACTGAATTTGTTTTAAAATAGCTGCATAGTATACCATCAGGTGGATAAAACTAAATTTATAATCATTTGTATATTGATAAACAAATGTTATTACAGATGACATTTCAATGAGTATTATTGGAACATATGTGTGTCCACATATGAGAAATTATATATGTAGCTTAAATCCATAGAACAGGAATCGCTAGGTCAAAGGGTATGTGCTTTTTTATCTTAGATATTACAAACCACTCTCTACAGAGGTTGTACCAATTTATACGACCACCAACATAAGTGTGCTTGAAACTTCATATTCTCACCACAGAGTATATTATCAAAATTGATCTTTGCCAAAATGAAAGGTTTAGAAATGTTCTCAGGTATTACAAAGCATGGAGGAGTTCTTATTTTTTTTTTTTAAGACAGCCGTTTGAAAAGTTTTATTAAATGTGAAAATGTTCTTATTTAGAACATTTGAGCTAAATTTGATAAGTAAGATCACTGAAATGGTTTACTACTCATCAAAAAAAGAATTTTCAAATTTTATATATAGAGAATTCATCTATAAGGAATCTGAAGTATAAGCCAGAGAAGAGGAAAGGACAATTTGAAGCCTTTCTCCCTTGCCTTTCTTTTTCAACCAAATCTGCTTTCCCCTGGGTTGTCTTTACTTATTGCACTCTCATCTTTTCCCAGTTTAATAAGAGACTATTCTGTTTAAGTTTTCATTTTTTTTTTAGGATCATTCTCCAAAGTGTAGTAAATGGATAAAACCTAAAGTCTTTGGAATTTACAGCAAGTTCAGCTAATAAGAAATAGGACATTTCTGTTTTTCTTTTAACCAGTTTGCCAGATCATCCTCTATATTACTTCTGCTTTGCAGTTGAGTTTTAATTTACATCTTTCTCTTCTTCCTTAGGAAAGAAACCTATTCCCTGAATCTGAGGAGCTGACTTAAATGCTCACTTTTCTGAAGCACGTCACCAATTAATGTCTTTTATTATATGTTAGTCACTGTCATTGCGGTTAAGTACAATGTAGCACAGATGCAGTATTTTTTAAAGACACACAAAAACACACACAAACACACATGTCAATGGTTTTTCTTTGATGGATATGGCAAGCCTTTCATTTTTTCACAGCTGTAAAGAAGGCAGCCAATTGTGATAAGTAAAATGCAAGTATCCATTTCAGCTTCTCACTTGAAAAGAGAGAGCAAAACTAAGTTAAATCTAAAACTTCACTGAATTCTTATACCTGGCCATATATTTATATTTGAGCAACAATTTAAAAATAATTTATGTTTCACCATTCTGAAAAGTAAAGTCTAATACTGGGCACAGTGAGGGATCCAACTGAGAGGGTATTGCAAAGTGATACTTAAATATTATATTTGGCCATAAACAAACTCTAAATTAAGGTTTACATTTAAACCAAAACAGGAAATTAATTAAAAAAAAAAAAAAAAAAAAAAAAAAAAAGAGCTTCAGTAGGTTTCTAGCATAAGTACTCCTAATTAAAACAAACACAGTAACAAAATCTTTAGGAAAAATGATAAGGAAGTCAATTAATTCCACATAGCCTAAAGTATCAATCACAATGCTAGAACTTTAGTTTTAGTTTTGATTTGGGTCAAAAAAACAATGTGTGCTAAGTGCTAAGCATACTCTGATGAAGGTTTCTATTAGGTTAGCTCTATTAGATACATTTATGTTCTGAATACAAGAAAAGAGGCAATGACTTTGGGGGAAACTGTTAGGCCAGAGGTGAGAGCAACAGGAAAATTCTAATTGTAAAGTAAACAAAACTTATAAGACAGACAAACAGCAGGAAACGGCCATGCAAAGCACACCAAAGCACTATCCAAAAATGCATTGGCCAGGTTTCTGTAAGGAAAAGTTGAAGAAACTGAAGTACTAAAAAGGAAAAAGGGCAAAAGGACACATTGACAATGTGGGTTGAAACATCAGGATCCATAAATAGGGACTGTTCCAAGAAGAAAATAACTTTATTTTTTTTTTTAGTAATGCTAACAGTGCATGAAGAAGAGCCTATACTTTGAAACTCTTTTTAATTGGGGAATAACCTTGCGGTGGGGAAACATTGCTCTAAAGCAATGGTTCTTAAAGTATGGTTCCAGTCCAGCATGACTGACATCACTTTAACTTCTCAGAAATGCAAAATATTGGTCCCAGCCAGACCTAGAAATCAGACAGGTGGGTGAGGCCCATAAATCTGCATTATGGGCCTGAGAAATTCTGATGCAGGCTCTGGGACCTGCTGTTCCATAGAGGAGAGCTGTTGTCTCAGAGCTTCAGAAACCACCCAGCAGAATGAGAATGCCTCTGATAAGCACTCGTAGCTTCTCGCAAACTCTGTCACCATGACCCAGTGGCTTAACACTGGCTTTCTATCTGGAGCAGGAGGAGACAGACAGAGGAACCCTTCTCATTCTATAGCATACCTCAAAATAAATCAGCTCATAAATCAGTTTTGTTTTCTCACTGTCCCAGAAATCTGTTCTGCTCTTTATTGATTATTCTAATAGGGATGAAAAGGCTTTCTTTCTCAGCATTTGAAAATGATATTAACCATGTCTATTTTCTCCTGATTATAACAATGTGAAGCAAAGACCACAATGAACACAAATTCCACATGGAAATCTTGCAAAATAAGTATCTTCCAGACGGCAAAGCATTTTGTAAGTTTATATACCCTGCTTATATGCCACAGACACCATCATGGTTTTTCTATTGCTAAGCCAGGTAGTTATTGCAATAATAGTTAATATTTATTGAGCATTTGCTGGGCTAAGCATTGTGTTGAGAAAACTCTTATTTAACCATCACAATAGGTCTATGAGGTAGACACTCTTACAATTCTCATTTTGCATAAGGTGAAACTGTAACTTAAGGAGGGTAAGTAACTTGCCTGAATTACCCATTTAATAAGGAAGTGGTAGACAGGGTTCCTAGCTACTTCTGATGGCAGATCTCATGTCATTAACCACCACAGTCAATACCTGTTTGTGCCTTTTATCTTTATCAGACAGTTTTCCGGGGTCCTGTCTTTACTCTTGTTAGCTTTCACCACCCATCCTATTCTGGGGTTTTGTTTCCAACCAACAGCAACAAAGAAGTGAAACATAATGTAATAACCTTTTCTCCCCATCCTTTCCTCTTCTTACCCAGAAAAAAAGTATGTAGAGCGTATAGTTTTAAGGGTTTCATTGCCATCACAATGGGAGGATTAAATACCCACAACTAACAAATATGGGAAAGGTAGTATCCTTTTTTTTTTTTTTTTAAATAAAAGGTCTTATAATTGTGTTTTTTCATCCCTGAATTTATTATCAGATTTCAAAATGAGTCTCAGGGAATTTCTCTGGACTTCGTACATTTTGAGAGAAGATAGAGCGAAGTGAGGAAAACAGGGCTGGAGAAATACATAGGTATTTTCATAACGTGGCTTATTACGGCATCATCCTCACCAGCCTTATCCTTAACATCATCATCAGTGCCTTCCTCCCTCTCACCCCTCTCATCCAATTGCACTCTCTAAATAACTCTGTATTTAGTAACTTCTTCCCATTTCCATGGCTATTGTGTTAAGTATCACCTGATGAGGTTTCTCGATTATAACCTGAAGGCAATAGAGGTATAAGAAAGTGTTTTTGGTAGTGAGATAGCATAATCAGATATGCATTTTATATGCAGAGAACAGACTGGAAGGAAGTAAGACCAGAGACAAGGAGATGAATGAGGTAGAAATGCATCAAATAAAAAGCACAAGAGCACCAAACGAGGCAAATGAAGGACACTTACATATTGGGTTCCGTTCCTTAAGGAAAAGAAAAGGTTTATTGCTACCAAACTAGACATTCTTTTAACACTCATTCAATAAATACTTCCTGAGTACTTACCATGTGGGAGGTAAGATACTGGGCTATGGCGATATAACAGTGAAGAAAATAGAACGCAAAAACACTTCTAAGTGGTGAATGCTTTTTTGCTAGCTGCCATGACACCCTTACATGAATGAATGCTCTGAGAGACTGTTTTACCCGAGGAATGAAGAAAAAAGAGTATTCCTGTGTAGGTCACTGATTTGAGGATGAAGACATAGCACCAAGGAGGTAAAAGTTAATGAAGACAAACTTCCCTTATCTCACAGTCTTAGCTAGGTCTTCCCCCAGATAGAAAGGAAATAATTGGTCATTGGTTACCATTAAATAGAGACATACATTCAAATTTTGTAGGTGTGCTGTCATGCAGCATAGAGTGAGATCAAGAGTGAATAGGATCTAGGTCAGTTCAATCTGAATTTGGAAAAAAAAAAAAAAAAGAGTAAAAGACCTGTAGCTCCAATGAACTGCAAGTAGAAGCCCCGGTGAGAGCTGGTTACCTCCTGGAGGGTCATAAGGTTGTGATGCTTGGGAATGGACAGGCATCAAAAGGATGGTCAAGAATGACAGTGGATGAAAAATTGGAAAGGAAAACAACCACAGCTAAAGGGGCTATGAGTGCAGCAGTGGCTGGCAGGCAACAAACCTAAATTGGATGCTCTACTCTCCTCTCCACAAGCTGTAGGGTCCTGGACATACGAGGCAACTCCTCTGATCCTCTTTTCTCATCTGTAAGATGGACATAATAATACCTGTCCTACTTACCTCACAGTGAAGATAAAATGAGATAGTAATAAAATACTAGACAATATAAAGCTCTTACTAGTTTTATATTCATGTCATACTGTAAAATAAGATATACTTCAAATTCAGTTTTGAAGGGGAAAAATACAGATGTATGGATAGAAAGTAAATGAGATAGAAACAAAGAAATTATTATGATCTAGTACCATGTGAGCTCCTAAAAACAAGGACTACATTTCAATCGGTTTTGTATCCCAAGAATCTGGCATATCATGTATTATTAAATGTTGGTTGAATTGACATACCAAAAAGTGAAATGTTCCTAATTTTCCTAGGGATGACCATGGAAAAAGTGTCAGTGGCCTTCCAGACCTTTCTATGGATGTAAATATGGAGTCATAGAGTCATTGACCTATTACATATTAGTTTAAACCTGATCTAGAGGAATGAAATACTACCTGTTTGACCGACGGGTACACTAAAAGCCCAGACTTCACTGCTATGCAATATATCCATGTAACACAATTGCACTGCACTTGTGCCCCTAAATCCCTAAAAATAAAAAATTAAAAAAAAATCCAGCCCAACATGGTGACACATCCCTACAGTCCCAGCTACTTGGGAGGCTGAAGTAGGATTGCATGAGGCCAGGAGTTCAAGGCCAGCTTGTACCATATAGCTTGTACCAGCTTGTACCCCCATCTCTCTCTATATATATTTTTTAATTAAAAAGTAAACTTAAATGTCGAAAATCCAAACTTGGGGAAGACAGAAAGATCACACACAAGGCTGTCACTTCACATTTGGAAGGTTGCACGGCAGCCAGGCAGAGGCGCTCCTCACTTCTCAGACCGTGGGGGGAGGGCGGTGGGGGGGCATGTTTTGTTTTGTTTTTGTTCTTATTTTTTTGAGACAGAGTCTCACTCTGCCACCCAGGCTGGAGCGAAGTGGTGTGATCTCAGCTTACTGCATCCTCTGCCTCCTGGGATCAAGAGATTCTCGTGCCTTAGCCTCCCAAGTAGCTGGGACTGCAGGTGTGCACCACCATCCCCGGCTAATTTTGTATTTTTAGTAGAGATGGGATTTTGCCATGTTGGCCAGGCCGGTCAGCAAGAACCCATCTCTAAAAAGAGATTGACAAAAAATGTAAAAATTGGCCCAGACTATGCTGCAGTCTTAGTGGATTGCCTTATTTCTTGCTACTCAAAGTGTACTTTCTGCAACAATATCAGTCTATAACCATGACTGGCCTGTGACAATATAAGTACAGAATTTGAGAATAAGCTTTTAGATATTTTTATAGTAATTTGACAGTATAATTTTGCATCTATTACTTTTTTTTTAATGGCTTGATTTTTCTGTCTTCTTAATTGCACTATTAATTAATGTTATTGTATTTTTCAAAAGAATTGATGTATGACAGATTGGGTTGGAGGGCTGAATAGTCCTTCATCACAGGCCATTTGAGAAGCACCAGCCTGGTTTATTACCCTAGTGCTGTCATTAGTTTCTTCTCTCAAAAATTACCAGTGTGATACTTGAGATGTCATATCCATGGAAGCCCTTAGACTTTTTATGAGTCCTGCAAGTTAAAATTGATTTAAGAGCAGATAAGCAGATCCTGGGTTAGGTTAATTACCAGAGTGCTTAATCCAGTGAGAATAAGTACCTGGTGTCTCATGATATCATGGAACAAGGTCCAAAATAGCCGAGATTTTACCCCAACTCCTCTACCTACTAAGGCATAACCTTGGGTGAGCAACTCTTTGAGATAATTTTTGTGTTACTAAAATGAGGATAATTACTTCTACATTAAAGGAATTTAAAGTATTCTATATTACAGGAATAAATGGCTCTGCAGAGGTTGCTCAGCATAGAACCTGGCACTTCGAGGGAATTCACTAATTCTGGGTATTACTACAGTTGTTCGTTTTGGCAGATCCTCTGGGGCAGGAGCAAGCCTCAGGAGAAATTTGAGAAAGGGCTAGGATCAAGGGACTCTGACGGCAGTAAGTGGCACAGATCCTGGTAGACTATTTAGTCTCAGATGGTTCTGATCATATCCTGCATCAGTGCTTCCTGGCCTTAACTGCGTGCACATCACTTGGGCATCTTATTAAACTGCAAACTTTAGTAGATCCTGGGACCTGGGCTTCTACATTCTAATAATCTTCCAAGTGAGGTGGATACTGCAGGTACACAGACCGTTCTTTCAGCAACAAGGCTATAGAGAAAGGTTCTGACTTTAGCAGGTAAGAACCATCTAGAAGGAATGCTATGTAGATTGCTGAACCCCATCCCCAGAATTTTCAGTTTAATAGGTCTTGGGTGTGGTCTGAAAATTTGGATTTCCAACAAGTTCTGTCAGGATCAGGTGATGCTGTTTGTACCAGCATGGGAACCACAATCGAAGAACCATTCCCTTAGACTATGAAACAGAAATCTTGGCTTTTTCATTGATCTTGAGCAAATAACACAACTTGCCTCAGTTTCCTTATCTATAAAATGAGGACAAACTGAATGATCTGTAAGATCCTTTGTAGTTCTAAAATCTATCAATTCCCATTGGCAGTTATTTCAAAATAAACTAGTACGCATTGGTAATTATGAAATCCATGTAAATACATTTTTTAACAAATAGTGTTCCCTTATATTCAAAAACGATGAATAATGACACAGCTATACCTAGGAAAGAATACTCATCTGCAACCTTCTTTGCCCTACTGGGGTGTGGTAAGTTTAGCCTGACAGACCTATTTCTCTTTTAATAGAACTATTGTTTTTAGAGCCTGGAAATCTTCAGATTTCTGTCTGTTTCCTTTATGAGAAGCCCGAGAGAGAGAGAGCTTTCCATTTTTGACTTGTTATATTCCAGGCTGGTCTTAATGCTGTCATTTAGGGACCAGATACTATACTGTGCACTTGATGTTGATTATCTTAGCTCTCACAACAAATTCATGAAGTCATTGTTAATCTCATTTTTCTACTTAGAAAACTCATGCTTGAAGATGTTAAGCAAGTTACCCAAGTTTCCACAGGTGGTAGTGATGGAGCTAAAATTAGCGCCCAGCCCAAGGACGACAGAGCCAACACTCTTAACCACTGTGCTGCAATCTTGTAGAGTAGAAAAAGAAAATGGGCAGAAGGAGAGGCTGTTTGATACTTTCAGGGTCAACATTTAAACTGCAGATAATCCTGCTTTCCCAGCTCTCTCAATCCCTAATAATGGAAGATAGTGACGGTAAAAAATTATGTTGAGTCCGAAAGGTGCCAAACACAAAAGAAAACGTACTCTCTGATTACCTATCAATGTGAAGTTCAAGAATATTAAAAACTGATCTAATGTGACAGAAGTTAGAATAGTGACTCGCTCTGGAGGAGTGAACAGGGGCAGGAGAGACCTTTCCCAGGCAATGAAAATATTGATGTGGGTAGTAATCAAAAGGGTGTATCCATATGTAAAAACTCATCAAGCTGTACATGTAAAATTTGGTCACTTACTCTATATTAATTCTACTGTAATAAAGGCATCTGGGAGCAAATATACATATATACATACATATGCCTATCTTCTCCAATATATATCCAACCATGTATTCCTAATTCCTCACTTAGTTTCTAAAGGTTAGTCAGAATTTACCACCCCATTTCACAGAGAGATTAAGTAAGGCAGAGAGAGAAATCTACAGCATGTTACTGGTTTTCTAGTTCTCAGTGTTCTTCAGTACTATATATTAATCACAGAAACAATAAAAGCTTTTATGCCTTAGGTCAGACACATTTGTAAAAAGGCAAAACTCTGTATAAAATGTGTCTCCCCAAACCATAAATTATATTCTTTTCAATGGCATGTGATTTTATATACCACATTCAGGACAACTCTAAAGGATCATTGTTTTTTCAGTGAAACTACTTTATTTGCTAATATTCAGCTCACCCATACTTTCCTCATCTTGCTCTGTGATAATGTGTCCCCTCATTTCTTTGTAAGATAATGGAAGATAATTCCCTAAGAATCCCATTTGCTATCTCTGTCCATTGGTAAGGTCACTTAATTTAGTGTCTTCATTAAGTACCACTCAAAGTTTAATAATTGTGCTGGCACCAGTGTCCCCTCACTCCTCTCCCAATGTATTTTGTGTCATCTATTCTTGTTACAACTCATCCCCCTTCATCTGCCCATAAACTGCAGTCATGATATTTCATGATATTATGAACACCATATAATTTACAAACGGCCTCGCATACCTAAAGGAGTGTTTAGACAGAAGGAATAAATTGTTGCAGAGAAAGCTAGTGAAACAAGTGGAATCGGGAAGTTTCGTTAGAGACAGCTCAAAGAAAGAGATTTTTATAGTGGTAGTTTCTTATTCTTAGACAAGGAGCAGATGCTTGCAGGGGGGAAATAAAGCAGGCAGCTATTTTGTGTTCCTAATTAAATTGTTTGCCACCAGTGGCAAAACAGAATCTGCCGCTATTAAACAGACCACATCAAGGTAATCAACACTGGCTTGCTAAATCTATTTCAGTGCAAGAGAGAACTGCAAACCTAAACAAACAAACAAGCAAAAAATACATTGCATACCTTTGAAGTACTTTTTGAATATGAGAGGTCTGCTTTGAATGTTGAAAAAAGCAAAAGCCTCGAATTCACAGGAAGCAACGTTTTTAACCTGCCCCACTGTATCCAGGTGTCAGGGAGATTCTGAATAGTCCGTAATTCTCAAAGCTACAGAACAGGAATCTGCTTTTTCTCCCACACCTTGATGCACAGTTCCTATTAAATGTAGCAGGAGTTACAAACCATAAGAGAAAAAAAAATGCATCTGTCTCCTCTACAACATTAGAATTGTGAACTGAATATTCTCACTGCCCGGGGTTTCATAGAAAACATCCGAATTATCTTTGAATGTACTGGAAAAATAAACATTAACTGCACACTTGTCCTTTTCATTTTCTGCTTTGGGATCATGCAGTGCTAGTGTTTAAAATATTTTTAAAATTATAATTCTCAAAATGTTAGGACTCTTGCAATTGTACCACAGCGTTGAAAGTTTCCCTGGTAAAGACGTTGTTCTTTAACCTGTGGTTTTCTGTTCACATCACAAATGAGAAATAATAAAGAGATAATGCGAGGTTTAACTGGTAATTAAACATTTCTACTTTAAGACACATATAGATGCTTTAAGAGTTAAACAGTTCCCCACCCCACATGCACCCCCCACCCCTGCCCTGCCTCCCAGCACCCCCATGAAAATTGCAGAATCAAGTAGTAGGGGGGAACTGGAGTTCCCTACAAGGGTTTACTTTCTAATGCTGCTGCCTGATTTCAGTTCCCAGACAAGTGACAAGCCAAAACAAAAAAATAAATAAAAATCAAACAAATATACAACAACGAAAACAACCCCTCACATTAACATAGGGGCCTCCTGGTGCTTGAAGCTGAAACTCCTCACAGGATCTTCCATACGCAAAAATCTGGTCTTATTTTTCTTTAACATAAGGAGAGAGTAAGATAGGGCTGAGAAATGTGATCTCTGCTGGCAGAAAAGAGAATAGAATCAGCTACTTTTATGAACACATTTAAAGCCTGTGTCATAACTTCAGAAACCTTGATGTGATTGAAGCTTAGTACATTACAGGAGTTCTGTTTTTAAACTGGTTTTATCCTATTCTTTGAGAAGCCACTTTGTTTTGCCAGCTCAGGATGCTAATAGGGGCTGGTATTTTTTCCTGGCTGTGTCAATGACATCACATAAGTTGCACTCCACGATGACAAATACAGAGGAACAAAGTCCACAGAGGCATGGGCACCAGCGGTCAGGGAAAATGCCATCATGAAAAGCTCTCTCTGGTTAGATAGCTTACATTTCCTGAGTGTTGGTTGCTTACTTGTTCTTAAAGAAAGATGTATATCTTTCTTTGAGAATCTGGAAATTAACATAGAGTCTTTTCTTCATTGTATGAGAAACATCATTGTAAATATCACTTCTCTCTGCATTCATGAAATGCTGATTATTATATAATGCACAAAAATCTAGACACTGATCTTTGTTAGCTGTTTCATAGATAATATGTTCATAAAGATGTACACAGATAATTGGCCCAGTTTATGTGCCGCTGAAAGATATAGTGCTTAGGAAATACAGTGTATTTCTGTTTTTCTAAGAAAATTAGGGAGTATGTTTAATTAATGCTAAAATGCAATAGAATTCCTATGGAAGTACTTATGACATCTCCATGAATACCAAATGAGTTCATTATGATCTGTGTTATTACAATGAATACCACATGAATTAATAATGCTGGAACACTCAAAATGAAGTGTTACCAAGTGTTGTGGTATAACAAATATGGTTAAATATTATGTGATTAAAGTTATTATAAGCTGAGTTTCAATCAAAAGAAAGCAAAATTCCATCTCTATTTCAGGGAGTTAAGAGTGGAATCAAACTGTTGTTTCTACACGTTGTGATTCTTAACTTTGAACAGTCCCTTAAAGCCTTTCTCCAAATACTATAATCATTTAAATTATCTTGGTTCGAAGTGGCAGAGGAGGTGGATAGGAGTAGATGGAGTGATGAGGGGAGGTTGGGAGGCAGGGAAGTTGTGGAAGGAGCAACTAATATACCTCAGGAATTCAGCCAACTTGGAAGTATATATGTGATTTTTCCATAGTTTGTGTTTTAAGACGTGGAATTTTTAGTTCAATTATTCTTGTCTACTGACAAGTTTATTAAAATGATTATTTAGTATGTATTTCAGGATTGTGAAGCCATAATGAACAAGAACATTTTCTTCAGCTTTCGAGTTGAAGTCCTACTTTTATGTGTTAGAGATTCCATAACAATTTCTAAAATCAATTATTTTTGATAATATACCCCAACTGTATTTGTGTAAATTATTGCTGCACATTCTGCGGTAGGAAAGCTGGACTCTACATCTGCATTGTATTATTTATGCACTTAGATGTAATACATTGTAACAATTCATATCTATTATAGATTTAGTAAGACATGAAGGCATAAGTGGATTTAATCAGACATGTAATTATTTTTATGCCTTCAACTCAAAAATATGCGTAAATGAATTTATGGTTATTTGGCAATCAGTGGAAATGGTCTTTATAAATGTTGAAACAGCTGCTGGCAAATATATTTGCAAAAGAAGGAAAACGGCACTTATCTTCTAGTCGGGTAAATGATAAAGGAATTACTGTTAGCCGTAATGCAGTATCCTAGCTGTTAAATATTTGCTTCATCATCCTTAACATTACACAAACATACATTCAACATAAAAAAAACTTGCATTTATTTCCTTCTGTGATAATGGAGCACATTTTCTCATAAGAGGATTTTCAGAACACATCTGTATCTGAAAATGCTCTTTTCTTCTGAGTCTGAGCAGTTGCTGTCATGCTGTTTCACTTGTACATTCCCATTTATTCTATTATTTGTGGTATCATTCCAGTTCTTGAGATAGAACACTCTCATTTAAAATAATGGGCCATGATCATGCACACACTTTTGTCAAATATGTTGATTCTGATGTCTATTAGGATTTCTCACTGTTGCTTTTACAACAGCTTTAAGACATTCGGAAAACTTTCCTTCCACAAAGCGTAAATGGCAGTCCTCGTACTACCTGGTTATGATTACTTCGTTGTGTTGAAGCATCTAATAAATTACATATCTGTAAATGTAGATCTTGGACAAATACCCCAAGAAAATCTAATTTTCTTGAAGTGCATCTTTTTTCATTCTTTCAAGTTTTCAGTTTAAATTTAGTGCCTTTGACTGGTGAAAAATTAATAGCACTGATACCTGAAACCTTCTCTATAACTTGTGGTGGAGAAAAGTTTCCTAGAACCTTTCTAACATGTCAATTATGACCCAGATAGATTACTACATGAGGAATTATTTCATTTTTCTTAGATCAAATATAAAACAGCTATAATATATTTAAGTTGTACTGAAGCAAGCACAGTAAAGACACTCCTGCACTCAGGGCTAGGACAGGCCACATAAATAAAGCTGTCACTCTCTCTACAAGGTGAGCTTGTATTTGAGCATGCATTTGGATTGTATGCATATGATGATTTCCAACACTAACAGTTTGGGTGATACTCAAATTACAACACACCACTGACTTAAAAGTCACTTGCATCCGACTTTTGTAAATCATGGGGTTCTCTTTCATTCAGGTATGTTGCCTCAGTGATCAGTAGCATTTCCAATAAATTATACACTGACCAGTTGGAAGAGCTTCTGCCTGTTATTGGAGCAAAGCCTACAAACCTGGTCTGTCAGATGCTGCACTCCCAGCCCTCAGCCCCCTTACTCGTAGCAGAGTTCCTTGGCAAACAACAGAGTGCCCTCTGTTGATGGAAAAAGTAATGCGCAGCGGAGGATACAGAGAGAAGCTTTCCTACCAGAAGTCGCAAAGCTGCTCATTAGCCGGTACACATTTGTGATGTAAAAATCACATTTTAAGTTATAAAAATATTGATTTAATGAACATTGAGAGAGTACAGATGATTGCAAATTCAGACACAATTGTTGGAATATATATATTTAGATAGATACACACATAAACATGCTAGTTATTCAGTTTCTACATACCTGGAAATGCTAGGTAAGACGACTCCTTTTTTACTCTGTGCAGATATAGAGTCAACCTACACACGCATATATTTCGTTTCAAATGTTTCTGCAACCAAAGAGAGCACTTAGCATGAACAATGACGCTACATGCTCAGGCTCTATACACCTAACTAATGTCAAAAATGAAAAACGGTAAGAATTTAACTGAACAGGGAGATTTCTAATTCCTTCGGGTTTAAGGAGGGAAATCAACAGAAAGCAAAACCGCTGAGAAAAGCCTTTCGCTTCAGCGTTGTCTCTGCAGGGTGAGGAAAAATTGATAGCCTGGTTTACTGTTACCGCTTTCAAACTAAGTTCCAGTGAGCCTTCATAAAACAGTAAATTGTATGACAATTTTAAAGCAGTAATTCACTAAGCACTCACTTCTTCACTTCCATATTTCTATTTACTTTCTTTTGAAATGGAAAAAAATTTCACAGAAGTGGTATCTTTACATTTTAAGGCTATTTCATATTTTAGTTAGTTTAAAAGCAACATGAAAAAATGTTAACTTGCACAAATACTTGCAGTTAACATTTTTAAAAGCGTGACTTTCTTGACTATTTTGGAGAAATAAACTCTGGTTGCTGTTGCATGTTGAAAATGTTTCTGACTGAGAGGTTGCATTTTGGGATCTGAACGGATTTAAATACTCCTCTACCTGCTTCTTTACTTAAATTTGAGTATTTGCAGCCACAGAATTAACCTATTGTAATGACTTGATTGCAATCTTCAATTTTATTGTTATGAAGGAAGAGTTTTTTCTTTCTTTTTAAGGTTTATCTGCAAGTGTTAAATGGAATTAAGATTAAAAAATTAATCTTTATGCCATTGCCAAGAAACTGCTACCTAGAAGAAAAGGAGGGAGGATGTTAAATAGAGTTTTCAGATTTGTTGCTGGTATTGATGAAATTAACCAGATAAATTGTTTGGTACTCATTCTCATTTTCCTTACGGAGGCTCTAAGTTTTTTTTTAATAGTTTGGCAATTCTTGACTTCTTCATACAGAATCTTTATTTATATGAAATCGCTTTTTTAAGTGTGAATTCAAATACTATTCACAAGGTTTGTTAGCATAAGAATGAGATATGTGCTAAGGAAATCATTTAAAACGTGAGCTGGAATTTTCGATTAGTGGTAACAGTCTGACAAAATGGAGCCAGTGATGCCTCAAGTTTGTTAATATACACAGTCCAACTAGCAACATGAAAACTAAGAACTTCAGTTCGTTGGCATGCTTGAGATTTCAGCTCACTGGAACCTCTGTGTTAGAGAGGAACTGCAAACAGAAGAGAATGAGATCCTGTTGTATGGCAGGATTGATAGTATACTGGGGTTTTTTAGGATTTCAGAGTATTTTACCAATACTCCCTAAAGATGCTTTTCTACTTATACTCAACTTACCCCTTGTACTTTGATATTTTTCAAGCTTTTTCTTTTCTTAATGTTTTGTTTTTCTTTCTGGTCAGGAATATAATGATCTCACTTCTATTGCTTTTTTCAAACAGTAAGATTACATCTAAACAGTGACAGGGAATAAAACTTAAGTATGATAAACACTTTACTTTTCCCATTGCCATCAACAACTGAAAAATAACAAAATTATCAAAATATTCACATTTCAAAATTTTTCATTTTGTTTTGTTTCATAAATGAAATGAAGTTTCAAACATTTTCTTGTTTTCCACCATTTTAATTGAAATTGGACATTAAAATCTGTTTAAGGGGAAAACTAATTTTTAGTTAGAAATTAAACTCAAAGTATAATTTGCTTATACATTAATAAAGTGTATATAACATAAAGTATATTTAACCTTTTAAAATTTCCCCTTCCCCAGATAATTTTGTTATTTACATGAATTGAATTGTAAAATAATCTCATGGCACTGTGTAATATTTTACGAGACAATCCAGTTAAAGAGGTGCTAAATATTTTAGAAACAGCCCACCAGAGGGCAGTCAGCTTTTAGTCTAACATGTTGGAAATAGATAAATTTATTATGATGGCTAAATTTTAAATAAAATATCTATTTAAATCACATAACTTTTTGCATCTAGGAGGTGAACAAAGTAAAGTTATGACTTGAGATTGAGAAGCCTGAGGCGTCAAACCATTTTGATTAAAAATCACCAAAGGACTAACAATTCTAATGTTACCCTTCTGTACTCCCTCACACTCAATCTTTTCATTGTGATATTTATGTTTGGTTATAAAGTAAGATTTATTTTGATTTGAGATGTTTTGGTGCATTATTTTTTTTTTTTCTAATCAGTGGAGACTTTGGGATAAGCCCCTGCTAAGAGAGAAGGAGAGAAGAGAGATTTTGTTTTCTTGCTCACCTGTCTGTATATTCCTACTAATTCCAAAATGAGTCTAGTGTGGGTTTTAATGGAGCTTAATAATATTATTATACAAATGACACAGAAGAAATTCTAGAATACATGAATGGTGATTGGAGAATACACGGTTTGTTTCCTCGTGTAAACTCTATGGGTGTTGGGCACTAAGTGGCCTCCAGTCACCTTAATAGTCAGAGATAATAACATCCACTTAGAAGAGGATTAAAAGAACACTGAAATCCTTACATGTATTATTTTATTTAAAATAAAGAAGAGTCATTGAGACTTGGACAATGTTTTGTCATTGTTGTTATTAGTATTATTATTGGCAAAATTCTGGTTGTCATATTTCTGAGCACTGAAAACAAAAATCCTTCTTCTAAAGTCTGCAAAAGAGGCCATGAGTGAACAGAAATCCTTATGAGAGCTGAAGTGCTTTCAGATACTCACTTGCTAGATTTCTAATAATATTCTTGTGAGGTATAAGACCCATGTTAAATGACTTGGTCAAGGTAACAGAAATGAGACTTACACCTTGTCATTTTCCTCTTCACTAACTTGCCTTGGAATTAAGAAACCAAGAAAGAAGCTAAAGACTTTTTTTCCTTGTGTCATTTATTTTTGTTTTATTGGTTTTGGAACCCAATTTTCCCTAATTATAAAAATTATTTATGCTTATAAGAAAATAATGATCTTAGCAAAGACATAGAATAAACCTAGATGCCCACCAAGGACAGACTGGATAAAGAAAATGTGGTACATACACACCATGAAATACTATGCAGCCTTAAAAAAGAACAAGATCATGTCTTCTGTGGGAACATGGATGGAGCTGGAGGCTACTATTCTTAGCAAACTAATGCAGGAACAGAAAATCAAATACCAGATGTTCTCATATATAAGTGGGAGCTAAATGATGAGAACTCATGAACACAAAGAAGGAAACAACAGACACTGTTGTTGAGTCTATTCAAGACTGTTGTTGGGTCTTTTTGAGAGTGGAAAGGGGGAGGAAGGAGAGGAGCAGAAAAGATAACTATTGGGTATTGCACTTAATACCTGGGTGATGAAATAACTGTATAGCAAATCCCCATGACACGAGTTTACCTATGTAAAAAACCTTCACATGTATCCCCAAACCTAAAATAAAAGTTAAAAAAGAGAAGAATGATCTTATAAACACAGAGATTAACACTGCTAACATTAAGATATGTATGCTCCCAGATATTTCCTATACACACATACATATTTAGAAAAGTGGAATCACACTCTTTCTGCTGTTTCACAGCCTCCTCTATTCACATGATATAAAAGATATCATGGACATCTTTTCATGTCATTATGTGTAGATAGTAACAGCTCACGTCTACTGAGTGCTTACCATGTGCTAGGCACCTTTCTATGCATTTTGCATGAGTTGTTCCATTAATTTCCACAACATCCCTATGAAGTAGGTACTATTATTTCCCCCATTTTTTAGAAGGGAAAAGAGATTAACTAGTGGCCAACACACAGACCCCACATGTTAACCTCTTGGTTTTTTAAGGGCTATGTTAGATTCTGCTGTATGGATCTACCATCCTTCTTCATTGGTGGGTAGTTAGTTCCATGTTTCTGGAAAGAGCAATTTCCAGAAAGGACAATTCCAGTATCCAAACTAGTTGCTTGAGTCCTCTCATATGTAAATATACCTCAAATTATTCTCAACTTTTCTGATCCCATTATCTTTTTAGAACTCTCTTCTCCCTCTCCATGCTTTCCTAAAAAATTGCTTAGATCCGGCCAGGCTTGGTGGTGGCTCACGCCTGTAATCCCAGCACTAAGGCCAAGGCAGGCAGATCACGAGGTCAGGAGATCAGGACCATCCTGGCAAACACTGTCAAACCCCGTCTTTACTAAAAATGCAAAAAAATTAGCCAGGCGTGGTGGCGGGCACTTGTAGTCCCAGCTACTTGGGAGGCTGAGGCAGGAGAATGGCATGAACCCGTGAGGCAGAGCTTACAGTGAGCGGAGATTGCGCCACTGCACTCCAGCCTGGGCAACAGAACAAGACTCCATTTCAAAAAAAAAAAAAAAAGAATTACCCAGATCCACTTTTCAGGACTCCTGAACCTATCATCACTGCCACTGAGACATAGCAACTAACCCAGGAGTGACATGCCCAGAATCCAAACCTAAACTGTGCTATGTATCAACCAAGTGACCTTAGGCATTACTTAGTCCATCCAAACCACATTTTTCTTATCAGTAAAATGAGGATAAAATATCTACTTCAAATAACTGTTTGGGAGTCTCAAATAGCATAGATATGCAAGTACCTGGCAAATAGAAAATTCTCAATAAATGTCAGAGAGAAATGCCCCCTTGCTTGACTGAGGACCTCAAGGTCAAAGGGAGAGAAAATAGCAGATCCTACATTGCTATGAAGGACAAACTCCTTTGGGAGGCCAAGGTGGGTGGATCACTTGAGGTCAGGAGTTTAAGACAGCCTAGCCAACATGGTGAAACCCTGTCTCTACCAAAAATACAACAGTTAGCTGGGTGTGATGGTGGGAGCCTGTAATCCTAGCTACTCGGGAGGCTGAGGCAGAAGTATCGCTTGAACCAGGGAAGCAGAGGTTGCAGTGAGCCGAGATTGTGCCACTGCACTCCAGCCAGGGCAACAGAACAAGAATCTGTCTCACAAAAAAAAAAAAAAAAAAAGAGAAACTCAAATTTTAATGCTAGACTTCTGCATCTAAGAACTTTGAGGATTCTAGGTTGTATTATCTTTATCTTGATACACACATATGAAGAAAACCCTAAAGAATCTTTTTCTTGGCTATATTTGAATGGAAATTTTTGGAAAGCAAGTTTAAAAGATCAAACAAATATTTATTGGGACAAATTTTTTGCAACCCAATAAAATAAAGCCCTGAGATAAGGAAGTCTAACAGACGGCAAAGCAAACTATAATCCCTTGCTGGTCAGTCTTCTTTTTCCTAGAAAATCTCTATGAATACCTATAAACACTAAATTATGAAGATTTGAAAAACATACTCTAGACTCACGCCCCATCACTTGTGGTCAGGGACTGTTTAATTGGAGCCTGTACCAAGATGCTAATTCCAAATTTACTCCTCAAGGTGATTTCTGCTCCAAATTTAAGCACCCCTCTTAGTTGGCCTAACTTAGTATATGTCAGAATTTGAGATAAGAGTTGACTGATGAGACTCCAAGCATGAAATGGTCAGGTAGAGCCAGAGGATTTGGCTAAAACATTAGCACCATGCTTCCAGGCATTCACACTGTGAAAATGCTTCTGTGGTGGGCAGGGCTCCTCATTATCTGCAGGTTCCCAAACCAGGAAGACTGTGAGCCATTCCCTCTCAAAGACCAAAGGTATGGATGCAAATTTGCCCTTATTGCCCAGAGTGGCAAGAGTCCCTAGAGCACCTGGGCTGAGGCATGGCCACAACATATCGATGTGTAAGCCACTTATGTGATGGACAGTTTCCTTTTATTTTATTTTATTTTGATACAAGGTCTTACTCTGTCCCCCAGGCTGGAGTGCAGTAGCAAGATCATGGCTCACTGCAGCCTCAACCTCCCTGGGCTCAGGTGATGCTCCTAGCTCAGCCTCCCAGATAGCTGAGACTACAGGTATATGCCACCATGCCTACCTTATTTTTTTTATTGTGTATTTTTTTGAAATAGAGATGAGGTTTCTTTATGTTGCCCAAGCTGGTCTCAAACTCCTAGGCTCAAGTGATCCTCCAACCTTGGCCTCCCAAAATGCTGAGATTACAGGCATCAGCCATTATGTCTGGCTGCCATTTATTTTTGAGAGAGATCCCTGCACCAACACCAAAAATGAAAAATGACCCCTGTTTGATACTCACCCTTTGGGATTTTTTAGTCATGATTTAGCCAAGAGGTCTATCTGGATGCATCTACATCTGCTATCATTCCTGGTCAGCTACATGATCCATGGACCCCACCTTAGGAGTGAAGTTAACTCTTTTGAGCCTAGGTAGCTCTGAGTTTTCACATCATCTCATGCACTTTTCGTAAGAACACTTTTTGCCTGGTATTTAACAGACGAGACAGCTGAGGTGTACGTAAAGAGATTTCCCCAAGCTCTCAAACTTGCTCATACAGTAGCGTAACACACAGAATGAAATGGCTGATCCTCAGACCCAGATCTTCCGATTTTAAGCCCAGGAGTTTTTCAGTGATCTGGGAGCTGCTTTCCTCATAGATTTTCCAAGTGTTACCAATTACTGCCAGTCCTAGTAGGTCCCTGTGTAATGCAAGGAACTTCCGTATTAACAGCCTGCTTGTTTCCGCCACTGGGAATGTTTGAAGGGACTAAAACACACATCAAAACTGACATTTATAACTCCTAGTTTTATGGCCTGTACTTCAGAGAGTGATATGTATCAATCTAGCTACTGACATTTAGGGCAAAAAAAAAAAAAAAAAAAAAAAAACCCTGAAGTAATGTGATTGGCCACATTCTGTCTTTTTTTTTTCCCCGAAATTACAGCCACTGGACTTGAAAATGTTCAAAAGACCCCAAATGTCACAGTCAAGAATTGTATCTAATTCTAACCAATTAGGTAAGATTGTTTGTCTAACTGGCTCTGAAGGAAAGAAAAAGGAGAGCCTCAGGACATAAGCCTGCAAGGCATTCCAACTTGGTACAGGGGTTGCAAAGCAGAAGTACTTCCTTTTCTAATCTTTTAGCATTTAAATTGTATTCCATCTTTAGAGAGAGAATTCATTTTTCTGTGCTTAATTTACTAGTTTGTAGAACTCAGTGACTATCTCTGAATAAGGCATAAGGAAGAAGTTTGCCACACAGAGTATCAACTGGGAAAAACTAACTTATCATTCGGTATCAGGCACTCCCCAGATCTCAGTGACTTTACATTACAAAGGTTAACTGCTCGCTCACATAACATCCATCTCCATTTGGCAGGAAACTATGCTTCATGAGGTTCTCATGCTGAGAACCTGGCTGACAGCAATATCTGGAATATTCTGGTCACTGTGGCTAAGGGGAAGTAAGCTCTGGAGGGGCTCACACCAGCAATACTTTGACCTGGAAGTGACACGTGCTATTACCTCCTACATCTCTCTTGTAAGAACAAGTAACATGCCCTTATCCTACCCCACCACAAGAGGGCCAGGCAGTGAGGTCCCAGCAAAGCAGAAAGCAGGAAATAATATGCCTCCCTCATGGCTGGTGGTATTGGAATAAAAATTGCATCTCAGAAACAAAAAAACAAATCTCTTTTCAAGATATTCTGCTATTCTGATGCTTGCCTTTGCACATTCTCGTTCACATGAAAACCAAACATTATAAAGTGTGTATGTTAAAGGGAATTTGGAAAATAGAAACACAAATTTTGAGCTATTAATGTTTTGTGAATGTCCATAGCGTAACAGTCAAACATCCATGCATTCATTCATTCATGGATCTATTCCCTATGCAAATGTTAACTGAGCAGTAGACAGATGATAAGGACATGCACAAAGCAGTCCCTTCACTCCTAGAACTGACAGTACCTGGGGGACATGATCTGCCATGCACCACTACCACAGTGTGACAGAGGAAGAAGGGGCCAAAAGCACATAGGAGGGACACGCAATCCAGTTAGAGTGTCAACAGAGACTGCCAGGAGGATAGTACCCCTAGGCTGAGACATGAGGGAGAGGAAACACATTTTGATACATTTCCTTTCAGTCTGTTTCCCTCTAAGCCTCGTTTGTTATTTTTACATAATTGTAAGAAAACTGTTTAGCCAAATTTGTATACTGCTCTGCAGAAAACTAGGTCTTTAGAGTGTCACCTTTTAACTCAGAGAAATTCATGTGACAACAATTTGTTATTTCCAATAAAACTTCAGCATATGAACAAAATTTGCAAATGTGGAATTTTATGATGCTGATACAGAAAACATATGTTAACTAAGAATGAGCTTGTATTTTTACTTCTCAGTATTTTATTGCCTTAGCCAGGCTGTCAACCAACTATATAAATTTCAAACATTAAGAGGTACAAATCAACTCACTAAAATATCTGTCAGAGCTTTCTGCATTAATCAACTGTGATGTATTATAATATACAGGGAAAAAATTGTGACAGAAATTCAAAAATAATTGAATAAGCATAAGATTAAAAAGCGTGAATTTGAGTTATTATTTAAGCTTAAATGAAAGAGTAGGAGTGAAAACTTCGTGTTGTACTTGCACATTGCAGTTTATTATAAATTTTCTACATGTTATAGAAAATTAAACTGTATACTACTTATAAAAGAGTTTTAATCTAATTGGACACATTCAAGTTATATTAAAATATATTTCAAAGCTATTTTGGTTGCTTTAAAGAACAACTTAAAATTCTATACTCAACATTGACTAATATTTTAAAATTCTTTAATATTTTGGCCAAAAAGGGATCATTTCTTAATTTAATAAATATATCTCTCTTTAGCCAAGAGTCAACATCATGTTTGATGGTGAAACACCAAAGGCATTTCCATTAAAATTCAAAAAGATAAAAGATTGTCCCATCATAAATATTAAATAAAACTTTTCAGAATATTCTGGCTGGTTCTTAAAATAAGAAATAGAAATAAGAGGAATAAATATTGGAAGGAGGGGAATTGTCATTATTTTTTATTAACAAAATTATATACTTAGAAAGCCCATAAAAATCTCTCATAATCATTAAAAATTTCACTAAAAGTGATAGATAAATCTGCAAAATAAACCACTATTTTAAATAAATATAAAAATGTTAAAAATATAAAAGCTAAGATTAATTATGCTCATAATCTATAGCAATATGTAAAAACACACCTGAAATAAATGCTAAAGAAAATGTGCAGAAATCATAAGAAATAAATTACAAATATTTCTCTGAAGATTTAAAAATATTTGTCTACATAAAAACCCAAATAATATGAAGATAATTCATCCTAAATTGATTGATGAGTTTAAAGTTAATCCAGTTGAAGTATTTTCCATCTCTAACTGGATTAATTGAATTATCTGACATTTTTCCCATTCTGGTGGCTAAGAAGTTAAGGAAGTTATATTTATTAATCTGCTACTCTGGTATTTTTCCTTAGATTTTAAACAAAACAATGTAAATGTGTTTCTCTATCAATATCAAGACTTATGTCATAACCTACTCTCCCACCCCACTCTATAATTACCAGTAATTCCTATATTTAGCTGAGATCATCTGGAATTTTAGGTGGTTTGTTTGTTTGTTTGTTTTTTCTGAGACAGAGTCTCATTCTGTTACCCAAGCTGGAGTACAGTGGCACAATCTTGGCAAATTGCAGCCTCAACCTCCTGGGCACAAGCTATCCTCCCTCCTCAGCCTCCCAAGCAGCTGGGACTATAGGCACACACCACCATGCCTGGCTAATTTCTGTATTTTGTAGAGACGGAGTTTCACCATGTGTTTCCCAAGCTGATCTCAAACTCCTGGCCTCAAGTGATCTGCCCGCCTCAGCCTCCCAAAGTGCTGGGATGACAAGTATGAGCCACCACACCTGGCCTTAGTTCTATATTATTATTTTTTCAGAAAGTTTTAAAACCAATTTGCCATAACCATGTCAGTCACTTTGTTTAAACTGAAGCATATTTGTACTGGTGTCTTTATTTATTTATGTGACTATTCATAGACTTCCTTATAGCTCATGGTTCCTCCCCCCACTTCCCCACACACACTTCTGAAAGTATTATTCTATGTTTCCAACCGTGTTTCTGATGCCAATTGATACTCAGTTTCAGGGAAATGGGCAAGTTGAAAAGTATAGGGGTGTACTTGCCTGCTTGCTAATTTATATTGGAAAAGGCAGGGAGTTACTCTAGAAAGAAGAGGGAAAATAAATAAATTCAAACAGTTATGGGCATGGGCATAGGGTGAAAAAATTTTTGGAGAACTCAGAATAAAGAAGAGAGATGTCAGCACAGGTGGCAAATATGGGAGATATTAAGAGACAAAAACAGGCTAGAGGATTTGAAAAAGTTTTATAGTGCACACTAATATAATTTCCCTTTGACATTTTCTCCATAAATTTCATAAAATATTTTAGTTGCTTTTAGTTTTATATATTTATTTGTTTGCTTGTTTGTTTGCTTTACCATTATATCTTTGAATGTGACTCCTTATCTAAATTACACTATAGGGTGCTTCAGCTTTGTATGGATTTTATTTATATATCATTCTATAATATACAAATCATACCATTCTATTAATTAAGAAATTCAGACCCAGACAGAAAAATCCAGTTCCTTTGGCACCTGAGTAGGTGTCAAATACTTCAGTGAATAAATCAGTTACTTTTTGTTTTATAACAAGTCATCTCAAAACTTAGTGACTTAAAACTACAAACAGGGCCAGGTGCAATGGCTCATGCCTGTAATCCTACTGGTTTGGGAGGCCGAAGCAGGAGGATCACTTGAGCCCAGGAGTTCAAGGCTGCAGTGAACCATGATTATATCACTGCACTTCAGCCTGGGTGACAGAGCAAGACTCTGTCTCAAACAAACAAAAACTTCAAACAGTTGTTATTTGTCATGATTTGTGGGTTGGCGTGGCTGACCATAATTCACATAATAGCAGACAGATGCCCAAAAGCCTCTTCTTGAGTTCCCTTTGCTGTTGTCCCATTGGCCAAAGCAAATTCTCTGGCAAAACCCAGAATTAGTATGGGAAGTAGAATCAATTTCTTGATAGAAAGTGCTGCAAATCACATTTCAAGAGGGTGTGGATAGAGAGAGGGGAATGATTTGTGGCCACTGGTGCAATCTGCTATTCTCAGGGAGAGAACATGTTAGTAGTGTAGTTTATCTAGTTCACAGGCCTCAATACCTAAAGTGAACTGCTGTAAACTAAAAAGCAGTTAACTGAGGAGCTAGAACTACCAGCACTGGGTCTGCATAGAAAAACTTGAGTGGCTTATCTACAAATAGTGGGGTATCCTGGGGCATGGCATTTTTTGTGCACTAAAACTGGGACAGTCTCAGGAAAACCAGTATGGTTGATCATCCTACAATGAGCAGCAATAATTGAAAATAGCAACAGTGGAAATTACTTTGGGTCATCTTTGAATGCTTAGGAAATCCCTCTATTTTTATTTGGTTTTTTATTTGTTTTTGTTTTTTGTTTCCAAAGATCCAGCTTGCTAAAGATGGGTACCCACCCTTACATGTACACAGATGTGTTATCAAATATAAACTTGCTCTAAAGGTATCAGTTGTAGAATATACCGAGAAAATAGTAGTTAGAAAGAAGATGCCAGCATTCCAACCTCCTTCAGATTTTTAGGCAGGTTATTTGGAAGAACTTGTCCATGTATGTAGCTAATTCCAGACCCTTATTGCCTCCCTTCCTCCGAAACCTGGACCTTAAATTTCCAAGTGCCCTTCCCCTAGAGCACAGCGTGTATCAGAATCATCAAGAGAGCCTCAACATCAATTCCTGAAACCTTAAACCAGATCTACTGAATCAGATTTCTAGGAAAGAGCTCCAGAAATATGTATGTCTTAGTCCATTTTCTGCTGCTATAAGAGAATTCCATAGACCAGGTAATTTATAAAGAAAATAAATTTATTTGGGTCACAATTCTGGAAACTGGATGTCCAAGATCGAGAAGATGCATCTCGTGAAGGTATTCTTGTGTCAAAACAGAAGGCATTACTTGGTGAGGAAGCATAGAAAAAGAGAAAGAGGAAAAGAGGAAAAATGGGTTATAACTTACCCACTCTCCATATAACAGCCTTAATCCATTCATGAGGGTGGTGCTCCTGTAACCTAATCACCCCTTAAAGTTCTCACCTAGAAGCATTGTTGCACTGAGGATTATTAAGTTTCTTAGAAATGAATTTGGGAGGACACATTCAAACTATAGCAATGTTTTTCATTTGTTTGTTTGTTTTTGAGATGGACTCTTGCTCTGTCACCCAGGCCAGAATACAGTGGCAGGATCTCAGCTCACCGCAACCTCCACCTCCCACATTCAAGCAATTCTCCTGCCTCAGTCTCCCAAGTAACTGGGATGACAGGCATGCGCCACCACGCCTGGCTAATTTTTTTTTTATTTTTAGTAGAGACGGGGTTTCACCATACAGGTCAGACTGGTCTTGAACTCCTGACCTCGTGATCCACCCTCCTTGGCCTCCCAAAGTGTTGAGATTACAGGCATGAGCCACCACACTCGGCCACAATATATTTTTTAACACCTAGAAATTAATAACAATAAACAATGCCATATGAAAAAGATCATAAGCTATGAATAAAGATTTAACAGAAGAGGAAATCCTTATGGTCAACTGACATAGGAAAAGATCATCTCTTGAGTAGTCAGGAACATTCAAATTAGCTAAGATTAATTAACTGGAACAAAAAACATTTTATATCCATGAGACTGAGCAAAGATTTTAAAAAGTAAAGCAGCCATATATGGCCAGGACTCTGGAAAGCTGTGCTTTCAGAGATTTTCAGGGGAACTGTTCATCACTACTGTCATTGCTATAGAAAGAAATATGGCGGCATCTGCTAAAACACACACTTTCCTCTGGACCCAGAAATCCCATTTTTTTTTCACATGGCTCCTATAGAAATTAATCACCAGTGGTTCATTTACAGATACTAGGATGTTGACAAAAGCACTGTTTGCAGTAATGAAAAGCTGGAAACAACCTGAAATCCGTTAATAGTGAAATGGTTGGAGAAAACTGCAAAATATACATTCTATTGAGTATTAAGCAGCTACTAAAAGGAATAAATTTGGTCTATATAAATTGGTCTGGAATGCCTATGACATATTACATAAGAAAAAAAATGTGTAGCCATTAGACTATTTTGTAAAAAAACACAACAAAAGGATTCTGCAAAACCCTTCTATAAGTCTTTGCATATCGGTATGTATATAGCCATTCAGACATAAGAAAATGATGTGAAAAGATAAACACCAGGTTGTTAATATTGTTTTTTCTTGGAGATGGAGTTTGGGGAGTTACCAAATGGAGAAGGTGAGGAATTTTTTTTTTTTTTTTTTTAATGTGAGGGATTTTTTAAAACATGTATCTTTGCTTTATCTCATTGTAGCAATAAACACTCGTTACTTTCATGATTTGTGAAATGAAATATAATAAAAATGTTAGGCTGAGCGTGGTGGCTTATGCCTGTAACACTAGCACTTTGAGAGGTCAAGGTGGGAGGATTACTTAAGCCCAGGAGTTTGAGAGCAGCCTGAGCAATATAGTGAGACCCTGTCTCTACAGAAAAATACAAAAATTAGCTGGGCATGGTGGCATGTGTGTGTAATCCCAGCTACTTGGGAGGCTGAAGTGGGAGAATCACTTGAGCCTGGGAGATTGAGGCTGCAGTGAGCTGTGATTGCGCCACTGCACTCCAACCTGGGTGACAGAGCCAGATACAGTCTCAAAAATAAAAATAAAAATAAAAATATTGTATTAGTTTCCTAGTGCTACTGTAATAAATCACCATAAACTTAGTGGCTTAAAGCAACACAAATTTAATTTTTTACAATAAAATGAGTAAGCACGTTAAATAAGTAGATTTTAGCTACTCTTGTATATAAAAAAAGTCACTATGTAAAACAATAGATATGTTAATTTGCTTCACTATAGTAACCATTTTACTATCTATATAACATCATGTAAGCCTCAAAATATACACAACAATTTTTTTTTTTTTTGAGACAGAGTTTCATCCATGTTGCCCAGGCTAGAGTGCAAAGGCACGATCTCGGCTCACTGCAAACTCTGCCTCCCAGGTTCAAGCAATTCTCCTGCCTCAGCCTCCCAAGTAGCTAGGATTACAGGCATGTGCCACCACACCTGGCTAATTTTTGTATTTTTAGTAGAGATGGGGTTTCACCACGTTGGCCAGGATGGTCTCCAACTTCTGACCTCAAGTAATATGCCCTTCTCGGCCTCCCAAAGTGCTGGGATTACAGTAAGGAGTCACTGCACCCAGCAAATTTATTTTTAAAAAATGAATAGTCAGGATTGTGTTCCTTCTCAAGGCTCTGGGGAGAATCTGTTTCCTCGCCATTTCCAGCTTCTAGAAGCTGTCCATTCTTCAGCTCCTGATCCCACATCATTGGGACCTCTGCTTCCATCTTCTTGTCCTCTGCTCTGACTCTCACACTCCTGCCTGGCTCTTATAAGGACCCTTGTGATTAGATTACACTGGATCTGTCAGATAATACGGGATAATCTCCCATCTCAAAATCCTTAACTTAATCAGCTCTGCAAATACCCTAAGGTACGATACTCACAGGGTTAGTGTGTGCTTGTCTTTGGGGCGTCTAAAATTCGGCCCATGATAGTGTATTTTTTAAAGTAATTTATTTATTTTAAAGCTCCTCAGGAAACCTGATATTCGAAATGGCTTAGGAGCCCCTGTCCTAAGGTATTTCTCTGACTGTAGCTGTAGTTTTCCCTGATCAGAAATTGACAGATGGCAGCCATTTTTCTAGTGGATCCATTAAGGTAAGCCTAGGATTATACCGTTCCTTTGTATTCTTATTAATGATGTCACATAGACATAGCCATTGTCATTGTTTGTCTCTGGAAGAGTTCGTGTCTTCCCTCTTCCTACATGACTCTAATTATCTTATCAGAGGTGTCCATCGCATTAAGACATGTCCCCTTAGAAAATCTTGTCATGACCCTTTATCATCAGGCCTAACTGTCACAGAACCTCTTATGGCACAGACAAAATAAAGTTTCAATTGATACTTATGGGGTTTTGGTTTCTCCATTAAGAGGCTCATCTTCTGTTGTGGGGTTGGGGGAGGGGAAGGGATAGCATTCGGAGATATACCTAACGTAAATGACGAGTTAATGGGTGCAGCACACCAACA
>NW_012101366.1:4189757-4211895 GCF_000951045.1 Mandrillus leucophaeus
CCTCCTGGGTTCAAGCAATTCTCCTGCCTCAGCCTCCCGAGTAGCTGGGATTACAAGCCTGCACCACCACGCCAAGGTAATTTTTGTATTTTTAGTAGAAACGGGGTTTCACCATGTTGGCCAGGCGGGTCTTGAACTCCTGACCTCAGGTGATCCACCAGCCTCAGCCTCCCAAAGTGCTGGGATTATAGGCATGAGCCACGACGCCCAGCCTAAATTTTTATTTTAAAACATAATTCTATGAATCCACACAATTGTACTAACATCATTAAAACATGATCAAGAGGGACAGATACTCACTTGAGCTCAGTGTTTTGTTATATTTGGGGATGGAGGGACAGGTACAACAACAGAGAACCGTACAAAGTGACTTTCAACTGTATCTTTACTGTTCTGTTTCTTAGCATTTCTTCACATCTGTTATAGGCTTCCCTATATTTTACATGAAATTAATAAAGCATATATATATTAAAGAATTAATATATTAAAGAATAGAGTTTGCATAGCATATACAAAGTGAATATACTGACATTACAGGAAATCAAACTACAACTAGTTTCTCTGTTCTTGGAGAAACATAGACCTCTTTGTTGATAGAAAGCTGTGCTGTCAAAAACAAGGTTAAGATGTGAATGACGTACCCATTTTGGTGGGCAAAGTGATACATCTGTCTTCAAAGAGCTGTCAAGATGGCAAGTTAGTGTAGCCCTTGGAGATGGAAAAATACCCAAGCAAACTAAACTTTTAATATGTTTTGCTTTCATCACAAAAAATCAAAACGTTATGAACAACATTTTTTCCTATTTCTAGAACTAACAAAAAGTAAATGCTGACCTTGATTTTGATAGGTAAATATTAAAATTCACATAAGGCTATATCTGTGTTACTTAGGCCCATGTTCTTTATATACTGTGTTTCTCTTTTCATTAAGCGTTTATGAAAATGGAAAAAAAGTTAGTCAGTCCATCTATTGACCAATAAACATTAGTTGAGCTCTGTGAGGCAGGCCCTGGAAAGGCCCCTAGGCTACTAAAATCAATAATGCATCATACTGTTAAAAGCTCAGGGAAAGTTCCTTTTTTGGGACTGGGTTCCCAAGTAAATATGATTTTGTAACTAGACTTTTTCTCTCTAGTCTCCACATTGGTTCTCCATGTTGGCAGAAGCCAGTAAGTGATATATTATAAACCATACAGTGCATGCTTTTAATAGTTATACAACTTGATTTATGTTTAAAAGCACAAATGGCCTATTTGAATCTTAACAGTGTATTGGCTTTTAGAAATATGATACGAAAAGATTGGAGTTACTCACCTATAAGCAGTCTAGCCTGATTCCCTGCCCCCAGAATGAAACACATCAGACATGGGGTGCAGAGATGGCAACAAAGGAGGAAGGACTGAAAACAGAACACCTTTTGAGCTTACAGGCATTTACACGCTTCCTCCTCTCTATTCCGTGGCACATCACCACTGTAACACTTACCTGTTTGTGCCTCTTCCCTGCTGGAATGTGAACACAGGGTTTTGGCTAATTTGTCTGTATGTCCCCAAACACCAGCCCAGAGACTGAAGCAGGGTAAGCAGGTAATAGGTTTAGTTTAATTAAACTGATAGTCATTGGGTTGGGTTGAACTTAGTTGAATTGTTAAGAGTGATTGTTATGTGAATAAAGACTAAAACATATTTGACATATGTGTAAAACTAGGCTGCTCCATGTTAATAGAGAATTTCTCATGAAAAACGGGCAGGTATCCTTTTTTTTTCTTTTTCTTGTGGCAGTATCTCTATCACCCAGGCTGGAGTGCAGACGCACAATCACAGCTCACTGCAGCCTCAAATTCCTGGGCTCAAGTAATCCTCCTGCCTCAGTCTCGCAAGTAGCTAAAACTACAGGCACATGCCACCCCTACTGGCTCTTTTTTTTTTCTTTTTCTTTTTTTTTTTTTGGTAGAAATGGGGTCTCACTATGTGGCCCAGCCTAGGCATACAAATCGAGAGAGGTAAAACGAAATCTGTGTTTCACCAAATACAGTTATAAAAACGCAATTCAAGATAAAGCCATTTTCAATTCAACATCTATGTTTGAGGATCAGGGTGGGCTTTGGCATCCTACCACTTCCTCCCCAGATTCTACATCCGAGGGCCCCGAGCAAATAAGAAACAATACATAGATGGGGGAAAATGCTGTTTTAAAATTAGTATTCAATGAAAGCTTGCTTACCTTCAATGCAGAGCTCTGGAAAAAACTGTAGCAGATCATGGGTTTTAAAGTAGAAGTTCTAAGGATTGCTTTGTGTCTTCCCCTGAAAGAAAGGTGACCAAATCGAAGAGTAATTCAGCCTGACCAGATGCAGAGAAGAACAACGAGAAATTACGCATGGATATTCAACACTGTTTATAAAATGAGCCTGCCCACTAAGGAAAACAGGCCCAGAGAAGATCAGTAGCTCTTTCTCCCTTAAGGAGTCGTTAATAAGGAGGGATGAACAATAAAGGGAGATGTTCCCTCCTCAACAGTGTTGACTGCAGTCTGCATAATAATATATACTAGGTGTTTTAGTGGGTATACAAAACTCTAAGTGGTCCCTGTGCTTACAAAGCCTACAGCATCACTAGCTCACAAGTTAACCATGCACATATATGTTAGAAAATCATATGTGTATATTGGGAATGGAGCTGAATTGTCCATTTCACTACTCTCTCTTCTATATACCCAAGTGAACAATGAGCCATTTTCCACCTTAATTGGAACACTCTAATGAGATCAAAAATTAATCCCATATGACCAGCTCTCAGCCTGGATGTGGCACACTCTTAGGTATCTGTTTACTATTCCCTAATATCTATTCTCTCTTTCCAAAGTTTTTGCTTGACAAGTAGTCACCCAGCTAAAGCCTACACTTCCTACCCTCCCTCGCGTCTATGTGTGGCCACGTGATCAATTTGATGTGAATGACCAAGGGAATGTGACCAGAAGTGATGTGTGTTCTATCCACATAATACCCGTAAAGTCTGAATGTATACACCTCCTGTCCTTGTTCCTCTTCCCACCACTGGGTGATGGTGAGTGTTACAGCAGCCAGTTTGGACCCAGAGATAGAAGCCATGTGTTGAGGATGGCAAAACCGCCTTACGAGGCTTGGAGTGCCCACCTCTAAACTTCACAGAGACAAAAAAATCCTGTCTTGTTTCAAGTGCTGTATTTTTAGCTGATTTTGTCACTACATCTTAAATATTTTAAATAGCACTAAAGTAGAGAAGAATTCCAATGAGCCAGATTGGTTGTAGGAAGATTAATGGAAACGATAGGATGATATCTGGGGACTCGATATGAGAAATATTTGGAAAGACATTGTGGAGAGTGATCGGCCCTCAGCAAGAGGAGTAACAAGAGGGAGAACAGGGAGCCAGAAGTGAACTTTGATTGTCTGCAGAATGTAAAGCTTGTAATTTGTCTTTAAAAAGAATATTTTATTCATATTTTAAGCAAGGGACATCTGAATCCTAGATAGAAGCTCTCAGCTATTTTTAAATTCCCCAGAGACTTCATTAATATCTTTTTCTAGATGTCAGTGCTTTAGGAAAACATGAAAGGAAATCTGGAAATGTTCTTCAATTTTTGTCTTTTTGATTATTACATCATTTTAAAATGCATTAAGTATTGTGTTATGTGCCTCTCATTATGCTCAGAAATTTACAGATATAATTTCATTGAACACCTACAGCTCTACAGAGAGATATTATTATTAATTTCCCATTTTACAGATGAGGACACTGAAACTTGAAAAGTTGGGGCAAACGACATTGTTTGCCCCTCACAGCCACATTCATCCTTGCTAATAAAAACCTAATTTATCTCAGAAATGGGACAGCAGCGCACCCAGACTGAGGGGGGAATCATGGGCCTAAGTGAATCCTAACTATGCCATTCCCATTTCCTGTGGTTGTCAGAAAGGTAGTACTATTACTCCAATGATTTGTTTCCAGCCAAGAACATTTCTGACACAAAATATGGGAGGCTTTTCCTCATCACAACAACCAGTTATCAATTCTCCAGATACCAGCTGGGTGTTCAACAATTTATTTCAATTTTAACACTAAATACCTGGAGTTAGTGCAAATGGAACTGCTGAAGAACTCAGTGCCCCAAGACTGCCCCACTTCAGATGCCAATCACTGGTAATGGGTCTCCATGTTCCCTACTTCAGTCCGACTTAGATACAAATTGGACATTCTCAGGACCACCTCCTCAGGTTTATAATTTACTATAATGGCTCACAGAGCTCAGGGAAACACTTTACTTACTATTACCAGTTCATTATAAAAGACACAATGAACAGCCAGATGAGGAGGTTTTAGTGCAAAGTCTGGAAAGGTCCCAAGCGCAGGAGCTGTTTTGCCCTGTGAAGTTGGAGTGAGCCACCCTCCCAGCATGTGGATGCATTCGCCAACTCGGAAACTCTCCAAACCCCTTTGTTTAGGATGTTCATGAAGGTTCCATTAAATAGGCATGATTGATTAAATCATTGGCCATTAGTGATTGGCTTAATCCCCAGCCTCCTCCCCTCTCCAGAGGTTAATCACATGGTTGTTTCCTCTAGCAACCAGTCCCCATCCCAAAGTGACCTAGGGGCTTCCAGCTCCCAGTCGCCTCGTGAACATGAACTCGGGTATGGTTGAAAGGGGCTTACTATGAGTAACAGAAACAGTCCTCTCACCCCGATCACTAGGGAAATTCCAAGAGTTTTAGGAGCTCTATGCCAGGAACTGGGGACAAAGACCAAATACATATTTCTTATTATATCACAATATCACAGATTGGTATGTGACTTAAAAGTGGAAGATTTCAGGAAGATTTTCCTTCTTGAAAGTAAAGAACAATCCTCAGGAGATCCCACTACCCCTTTCCTGTTTTGGGGCCTTGAAGTGTGAAGCTGAGACATTAGGATCACAGCAGTGCACTTGGGGCCCTGAGAAAAAGGCCTCAAGAATGTAGGGAGGCTGCCTGAGCCCCTTGCCACCACTGAGCCCACTTAACCTGGGGGCTTCCTGTTGCATGAGGAAGATAAACTCTTTTGTTGCTTTGGGTTGGTTAGTCTGTCATTTCAGCTGCTTTGGGTTGGTTAGTCTTTCCTTTGCAGCCAAACACATCCCAACTGATGAAAGAAATTAGAGACTTGCCCAAGATCTTGAGGCTAGTGCTGTGGTTTGAATGTTTGAGTCCCTCCAATATTCAAGTTGAAACTTAATCCCCAATGCAATTGCTTTAAAAGGTGAGGACTTCGGGAAGATTAGGTCATGAGGGCTGCAGTTGCATGAATGGGATTAGTGTCCTTGTAAAAGGGCTTGAGGAAGTCTGTCAGTCCCTTTCAGCCCTTCTGCCCTACCGCCATGTGAGGACACAATGGGCCATTTTGTAGCCAAAAGCAGGCCCTCTTCAGACATGGAATCTTCTGGCAGAAGAATTGCTTGAACCTGGGAGGTGGAGGTTGCAGCGAGCCAAGATCACACAACTGTACTCCAACCTGGGCGACAGAGCAAGACTCCACCTCAAAAAAAAAAAAAAAAAAAATCAATTAGTCCACATAATGCTCATTTTGTTTATCCAAGGACAGGTAGGAAGTCTACCTATTTCCAATAGCCTAATGCCTTGTCTCTCTCCTGAACTAGGACTAGAATTTCTCTACAAAGTAAACTGAGAAAATCCTCACGGTTTTTAGAGCCTTTGCTCGAGATGATCACTGTGCTCAGAATGCTCTCTGATCCGTGGTTGGCTGACTGTTTCTCCACATTCAGATTGCTGCTTAAATTCACCTCCTGAGATAAGCCTTCACTGGTATCACCCAATCACAGCAACTCTAAACACACTCACTAACATTCCCTGATTTAACAATCTTCATATTACTTAATACCTTCTGATATTTTTCTTTCATTAGACTTATTCATTTATGTGCTTTGCCTTTCATACCCAGTTATAATATACAGTCACGTGCTTCATAATGACATTTTAGTCAATGACAGACCACATATCTGATGGTGGTCCAACATGATTACGATGGAGCTGAAAAATTTCTATAGCCTAGTGACATCATAGCTGTCCTAATGTCACAGCACAATGCATTACTCACATGTTTGTGGTGATGCTGGTATAAACAAACCTATTATGTTGCCAATCACATGAAAGTCTAACACATACAATTATGTACAGTACATAATACCTGATAATGATAGTAAATGACTATATTACTGGTTTATATATTTACTATACTATAGTTTTAATCATTATTTTAGCATGTACTTCTACTTATAAAAAAAAGTTTACTGTAAAACAGCATGCCATGTTACAAGGCCAGCAGCCTCATACATCTCATGTTTACCAAGTCTCTTGATGGTATAATTTTCTCTCTGTACTTCATTTAATCTCATGTTGTTTTACTTATCCTAGCTTCGAAGGGTACACAATCCACTGCTAATATTGCTGGTAAGAAAGCACATTGAGTGGCTGGCCTGGACACAAAATTAAAAGTGATTTTAATGGGTAAATTGCATGTTGATGGGTTATGGTATGTCACCTGGTAGTGAGCATAGTACCCAATAGTAAGCTTTTCAACCCTTGACCCTCTCCCACTCTCCTTCCTTGTAGTTCTTAATGTCTATTTTTCTCATCTTTGTGTCCTTATGTACTCAACGTTTAGCTCCCACTTATAAGTGAGAACATGCAGTATTTGGTTTTCTGTCCTTGAGTTAATTCATTTAGGACAAGGATAATGCATCCATGTTGCTGCAAAAGACACAATTTTACTCTTGTTTTCTGGCTGCATAATATTCCATGGCATATATGTACCATCTTTTCTTTGTTTAATCTACTGTTGATGGGCATCTAGGTTGATTCCATGTTTTCGCTATTGTGAATAGTATCGCCCCAATCTTAAACAACAAAAACAAAGATAAAAGCTGTCAAAGGATCTGCTTGCTTGGAGGCATCTGTTGAAGGAACTGTCTTGCTTGGAGGCAATGTTTCACGCTCCAAATTGAAGGCCATGAGACTAACAAAAATTTAAGAAAGGCTGTATCAGATATGAAGAAACTTTTAATGATCTGGATTGGACACCTGACACAGAAGTATATCCTTCTCAGCACCATGAAAATTATGGCCAAAGCAAAAAGTTTGTGATGCTGAAAGAAAAGGCTAGACCCGACCACGATGTTGAATTTGCTGCCAGCTCTGGGTGGTTTAAACAATTCAAGAATCATTATTCATTGCATCATGTGAAAATGAGTGGTGAGTCTGCGAGTGCTGATGTGAAGGCAGCTGAAGAATTTTTGGAAATTCTGGATGTGCTGATTGTGGAGGAAAATTCCTTGCCAGAGTAAATCAATATGGATGAAACCGTCCTATTCTGCAAATGGATTCCTGAGAGGAATTTCATCCATAAGAAAGCCAAGTTAATGCCAATTTTCAAGTCTTTGAAGGACAGGATAACAGTTTTGCTTGGAGGCAATGTTACAGGTTTCAAATTGAAATCCTTTGTGATATGACACAGTGAGAACTCTGGGGCCTTCAAACATATCAATAAATGCACACTTCCAGTACACTGCAGGAGCAATGAGAAGTCATGGATGACCCAGCTCCTCTTCCAAGATGTCCCCCTAAATGGCTATGACAGCCAAATGGAGAACTCTTTGGGGAATAACATATCTTTCAGGACATTGTTTATTATTGATAATCCTCCTGCACATCCTTCTTCCATTGGCAATCTTCATTCCAGTATTAAAGTGGTGTTTCTGCCTAAAAACACCACCTCTTTGATCCAATGAATGCATCAAGAAGTTATAGCTGCTATTAAGGCCTACTCCTTGAGTTGGATCTTTGCCCAGCCTATGGCTGAAACTGAGGAAGACACTGAGAAGACACTGATGCAATTCTGGAAGGATTACAGTATCTATAGCTACGTCAAGAGCCTTGCTTGGAATAGGGGTAATGTCACCAATTAGCGTATAAATGGCATCTGGAAGGAGACACTCAAGATTCATCAGTGGCTTCAAAGGATTTGCCAAAGATGAGGATATTGCAAAATCAGTGAGGCTGTGGTTGGAGATGGGTGTGGATGAGGATGACATTAGGGCGTTGCTGCAGGTGGCTTCTGAGGAATTAGCTAATGAGGAGTTGTTAGAACTGGAACAGAAACCCATAGCTGAAGAAGAGGCAAGAGACAAGGAAACTGCAAGAGAAGAAAAAAGAAGAACCCCCAAGAAGATTCACTGTGAAGGATTTAGCAGAAGCTTTTGCAGGCCTCACCAAGCTTCTTAACAGCTTCTTAAAAAGTTTAAAAACACGGACCCCAACTCCAAAGTGTTTTCATTAATAGAGGAATGCTCAAGGTGCATTATCTGCTTGCAAGTAAATCTATAATGAAAAAATGCAACAAACCAAGCAAATCATCATGGCGATTTTTCTGAAAAGAGAGAAACGTCCTCAAGAAGAGCCTCACGTGGGTCCTTCATGAGGTAGTCCAGAAGAAGGCACTGTTATCTTAAGATATGACAGCTCCATGCCTGTTATTGCCCCTGAAGACCTTCCAGTGGGACAATGTGAAGGTGGAAGACAGTGATATTGATGATCCTGACCTTGTGTAGGCCTAGACTAATGTGTTCCATCTTGTTTTTAGCAAAAAAGTTTAGAAAGTAAAAGAAATACATTTTAAAAATAGAAAAAAGCATATAGAACAAGGACACAAAGAAAGAAAATATTTTTGCACAGCTGTACAATGTGCTTGTGTTCTCATCTAAGTGTTATTACAAAAGAATAAAAAAATTTTAAAAATTTAAAAGCTTATAAAGTTAAAATGTTATAGTAAGCTAAAGGTAATTTCCTGTGAAAGGGAGAAAAATATTTTATACATTTAGGGTAGCCTAAATGTATAGTGTTCATAAAGTGTACAGTCCTTCACCTTTACTCACTACTCACTCACTGACTTACCCTGAGCAACTCATGATCCTGCAAGCTTCGTTCATGCTAAGTGCCCTATTACATAGGTGTACCATTTTTATCTTTTACATCACGTTTTGACTGTATCTTTTCTATGTTTAGATATATAAATGTTTACCATTGTGTTACAATGCCTACAATATTCTGTTCAGTAACATGCTGTACAGGTTTGTAACCTAGGAGCAATAGGCTCTGCCATATAGTGTAAGTGTGTGGTAGACCATACCCTCCAGGCTTGTGTAACTACACTCTATGATGTTCACACACTGATGAAATCACCTAACAACTGACACATTTCTCAGACCATATCCCCGTTGTTAAGCAACACATGACTGCAAATCCAAGAGAGCAAAGGGGAAGCTTGTATGTTTAGTTTGCTACTATATCTGCACTTCCTGGAAAAATGCTCAGAGCACCATGCATACTCTGGAAATCTTTTTCAAATAATATATGAAGAAAAGCCAGAATTTTGTCCAAATATCTAAGGTAGTCAGGAATTGCTGCTTCTTTTCAGTTTTAGAATCTCTATAGGCATAAGATATCTGAAACCCTGAAGGTTTATTTTGATAATCCATGAAAATCTGAGGTGGCACATGATGTCTTTTCTTTCATCCTACATTCACTCTGGTACTAGAATTCTCAACATTAAAAAATTCAACTCTCTTCAAGCATCTGGATCACAGCCTGAATTTGAGTCCCTCACTCTATCTTTGCCCACCTAGCATCTACTGTTCCCAAAAAGAAATGGCTTGATTGGCTCAATCAACTATGAAGCAGAGTTCCCATACTAAGGTCCATGCTCTCCAGCCAAAGTCTACCAGGAACAAACCTAGAGCTGGGCAAGCTGAGTTACTTGTTCTTGCAAAGGAAGAATGCATGCCCATAAGGAACTGTGGAGCATCTGAGAGAGTGTTAGAAAGGACGTTTGTGGGATTTGAATGGGTGTTAGGGAATCTGAGGGAGGGCTCAAGGAAGCAGGGCTTTGCTCTGGATTGGATGCTCTCAGGAAGTGGAGGGTAACTCTATGATTGAGTATCTTAAATCATATGTAGAATAAGGGAAGACTAGAAATTAGGCCAAGTCTGTAATTGACGAAGAAGCACCCCTCACTCATATTAGCTGGGAGAGGGGAGGTTTGGTAGTTTATGGTTTACACAGTGAACGAGTAATGATGAACACAGTGTTTTCATCTGTGCTTAGATAAGATTATAAAGTTTGTTTTTTGTTTTGTTACTTGTTTGGTGTCACTTCTTCTCACTCAAAGAGTGACCCTATCTGATGTTAGAATTCCAAGAGACCTGAGAACAACATGCCTATCTGCAAATGCCAGGTCACAGAGACATGGCTGTGAGGGTCAAGCCGGTTCCCCATGTCAGAGACTGCTTTTCTTTTTCTCACCAGCTTCCTCAGAGATGATTGCCACCCCCACGCCCTTTCCAGCCCACATGTGGTTATGTTTAACTTCTGTCTGATCATAGATCCAGCATGTAGCAAGGCTTCATGCACGCAGCAAGCTCCCACTCCATGAACGCTGCAAAAACCACCATATCTTATCCCAGAAGTGTCTCAGCCTCCTTCCTCTCAGTGTGGCTATAGGTGTGGTAGGTCCCTGAGGCTTCCCAGGCATCTAGAATAGAGGTCCTGAAACTAGTAGAGAGAAGGCTGCAATGATCTGGGACAAGATGGTAAGGGACTGGACACTGTGGACATGGAGAAGCTGGAGTCAAGAGATATTTGAGAGGTAGAATTCATAAGATTATCAGGGAGAGACCCTGAGGATTCTGACATTGCTATCTTAGGAGGCTGGGTATTAGTAGTTATTAACCAAGGTGAAGCTTATAAGTTCACAACAGATTTTACAGGGAGGTGATCATTTCTGTTTGGGCCATATTCCATTTAAGGTGTTCAATGCAGAAATGACCTATAGGCAGTAGTGTTTGGCACTGGGACTCATCAACATGATGAAGGTGGGAGGGTCGCTTAGATAACAAGGGAGAACACGTAGAATGAGAAAAGAAGCAGCTGCAGAACAAGCTCAACTAAGCAACTAGAAAAAAAAGAAAAACAAATATGGGGAAATTATCTAAAATGAAAAGAGACTAATAAGTGTATGTTTTTAAAAATGTCAAAGGCATTAGGGAAGTCAAAAACTGGGAAAACCAGTAAGTAGTGGCCATTTCCATGCATTCATTCATCCAACAGATATTTATTTGGCACCAACTGTGTAGCAGGAGCTGTTCAGGCCCTAGAAATAACATAGTGTGTTGGGGAGGAAGGGAGGGAAGGAGAGAGAATACAAACAGACATCCCTACCCTCATAGATCTTACATAATGTGACTTATTTATTATAAGCACATTATGTAAGAGATTGGAAGATAATAACTATTTTGAAGACAAGACAAATAAGGAGATGGTCTGAGGTGGGGTTATGGGAGAAAGCTGAATTTTAGACAGGGTGCTCCCTCAACTGTGAAGTACCATTTAAACACACATGTGAAGTAGGTGAATTGAATGATGTGGCTATCTGGGGAAGGTCAATCCAGATAGCAAGGAAATTCTCAGTGCTGTCAATAGCTAGACCAAGAGAAGATTAGCCTTGCCTGGGGCCTTGCACATAGTAAATGATCAATATATATTCAATGAGTTAATTAATGCAATAAGTATTCATGGAAGTAAGTATACAAATAATTGATTAGTTTGAGAAGCACAATCAATATATAGACACAACAGTAGGTTGACCTGGAAAAATTAAAAGTATTTAGGAATATCTTATTGATAAAATATACATTTACGTGTTGTTACTTAACAATGTGAACGGTCTCCTTTTGTTTCCTGTTTTTCTGAGAGTGGTCATTAGACAGAAAAATTATGCAATAGACATTTGCAAGACTGGAATTTGGGCTTTTGTGGGGGAGGCGTGGTATTTCATTGTCCTTTTGCTTCTGCCCACTGCTTTATCATTAAAGAACCCTCATCTAAACATTACAGTCTTATTCTGATTGACAAACAGCAGTAGGCAATGATTTCTTACAGCTGAGGTATCTAATATAAAACACATCTGTATACACATGCACATGCACAATTTATATCAAGGCCCTGATAAAAGTTAAACTGTGTCTTGATTTTTGATAACTGAAATATCTGCTTTTCTGCCAGCACCACGGAGAGCTCATGAATGATGGAAGTGCTTTGGCTTTTAGAGAGGTGCCATTTCTTTGCACTGCTACCTCTTTGGGGAACAAATATGAAAAATAAAACGTGTCACTTTACATGATACAGAGTCTTTTTATTGTCACCTTCCTGGCTTTAAGAGCGAATGGACAAATCATAAAAAGACATATTGTAGATGCAAGTTCTGCTTTAGATTTAGATATTCTAATGGAGTATATAATTCAGTGAGTCTTTTCTGTGTCTCTTATTTCTCCCATTCCTTATCTATGGGCAGAGCGACCTGGTAATAAAATACCAAACTGTGAATAAGGTGATTTACTTTTGGCTGGCAGTGTCTCTCAGCTTATACCTCTTGGAGATGATGATTTTCCTATCAACTTACTCCACAGGAGTGTTGTTAAAATCCATCAGATTGAGCCCTGGGGATTTAATAGAAGTAGGTGTATACATATATGGCTGTAATGACAATTTGCCGAATTTTCAGAGATCACAACCACAAGGATCATTATAAACAGTTTGCAGACTTAGAAACCAATACTTTAAAAACTAATGGAACCACAATAAGATGACTTCACACTCCCTAGGATAGGAATAATAAAAAAGACAAACAATAACAAGTGCAGGTGAGGATGTAAAGAAATTGGAATCTTCATACATTGCTGTTGAGAATGTAAAATGAGGCAGCCACTATGAAAACAGTATGGCAGTTTCTCAAAAAGTTAAACATAGAGTTATCATATGACCCAGCAATTCCACTCCTACGTATATACCCAAGAAAATTGAGAACATATGTCTACACAAAACTTGTACATAAATGTTCATGGCAGAATTATTCATAATAGCCAAAAAGTAGAAACAACCCAAATGTCTATCAACTGATGAACATATAAATGTAATGTAGTATATCCATACAATGGAATAATAGCCACCGAAAAGAATGAATTAATTATATATTGTACAACATTGATGAACCATGAAAACATGCTAGTAAAAGAAGCTAGACACAAAAGGTCAGATATTTCATGACTCCATTTATATGAAATGTCTAGAATAGGTAAATCCATAGAAAGAAAAAAATTGATTAATGGTTGCCTAGGACTGGAAAGTTTGTGGGTAAATAGGGTGTGACTGCTAATTGGTATGAGATGTTCATTTTAAAAGTGATAAAAATGTTCTGGCATTAGATAGTGGTGATGGTTGCACAAATATACTTTAAAAATCATCAGATTGTATACTTTAAAAGTATGAATATTATGGAATGTAAGTTACATCTCAAAGTTGTTATTTTAAAATTTTTAAATCAAAGATTTAAAATTTGATTGAATATCATATGACATAAAAGAATTATTGATAATTCTTGGTATGATAATAATATAGTGGTTATGTTTTTTAAACATGTCTTATGGAGATAATCACTAAATAATTATAAATTTTTAATTAATGGCAATTTATATTGCTAAGAGGGTACCCTATTGCTGGGTTCCAATCACATGGACATGGTGGCCATGGACTCTAAATCCCAGATTCATGCTTTGATCTTGAGAAAATTTCTTTGATACTACAGAACTCAGTGTTCCCTTCCAGAAAGCAGAAATTGTTATAAGGATTGAAAACTCTTAGGGCAGTTATGAAAGCCAGTAGCTAATCAACAAATGGTCGTTGTTGGGGGTGGGAGGTGAAGGTAGTTCTTAACTTTATTACATTGATTCCAAGACACATTTTTTTTTTCATTTTAACAACTCTGAAGCTAAGGTGCGTCTAATAATCAGTGGCATTTTGTAGTTTAATTAAAATGATCTTGCTTTTTAAAAATATATAGATTTAGAGGACACAAGTGCAGATTTCTTACATGCATACATTGCATAGTGGTAGAAATTTTGCTTTCTTAATGGTACATAAAATAAAGGAGTATCTTATATTAAATGAAGATGAGAATAGTTGTTTCACTGGTTTAGGCACTGAGAATGTAGCAGCAAACTGTAAAGACTAAGTACTTGCCCGTGGAGAGTTGACACTTTAGTGGAGTGAGAAGAGAAGGGACATAAATTAATAAATACTGTGTTAAGTAGCTATATGTGTTATAAAAATTAAAAAGTAGAAGATCTGCATGCAAAATGATGAAATTAGACCCTTGTCTGACACCATACACAAAAATAAACTGAAAAGCTGGATGTGGTGGAACACATCTATAGCTCCAGCTACTCAAGAGGCTGAGGCAGGAGGATTGCTTAAACCAAGGAGTTTGGGGCTATAGTGCACTATGACTGCACCAGTGAATAGGCACTGCACTCCAGCCTGCACAATATAGCAAGACTTTGTGTCTAAAGAGAAAGAAAGAACTCAAAATGGATTAAATAACTAAACGTAAGATCTGAAATTATAATACTCCCAAAAGAGAACGTAGAAGAAAAGTTCCTTTACATTGGCCTTGGCAATAGTTTTTTGGCTATTACACCAAAAGCTCAGGTTACAAAAGCAAAAGTAAATAAATGAGATTTCATCGAACTAAATTTTCTGCACAGCAAAGGAAACAATCAACAAAATGAAACAGCAATCTATGGACTGAAAAAAGTGTTTGCAAACCATACATTTGATAAAGTGATAGTATCCAAAATTCATGCAACTTAATAGTAGACAAACAAATAACTTGATTTAAAAATGGGCAAAGGACACAAATAGACATTTCTCCTCAGAAAACATAAAAATGGTCAACAGGTGTATGAAAAGGTGGTCAACATCATCAATTATCAGGGAAATGCAAACCAAAGCTACTGTGAGTCATCACCTCACATTCGTTGACGTGGCTATTGCCAGTCAAGAGATAACAAATGTTGGAGAAGGTGTGAAGGAAAGGAAACCCTTGTACATGGTCACTAGAAATATAGATTAGTGCGACCTTTATAGAAAACGGTATGGAGGTTCCTAAAGAAATTAAAACTGTAACTAACTACCATACGACCCAGCAATTCCTCTTCTGAGTACATAACCAAAGGAAGTGAAATCACCACCTCCTAAAGACATCTGCACTCCTATATTCACAGCAGCATTATTCCTAATAGCCCAGAACTGGACACAAGCTGACTCCATCAACGAATGTATAAATTGTTATATATATGTATACATATATAGTGAAATATTACTCAGCCTTAAAAAAGAAGATCATGCCATTTGCCAGACATTAATAAACCTGGAGAATGTTATGCTAGGTGAAATAATCCAGACACAGAGAGAAAAATGTTGAAGGCTGTCACTTTTATGTGGAATCTAAAAAAAAAATTCAAATATACAGATATACAGAGATAGAGAATAAAACAGTGGCTGCTAGGGGCAGGGGAGGAGTGGGATAGAAATGAGGAGATCTAGGTTAGAGGATAAAAAGTAGCAGACATGGGGCGTGGTGGCTCACGCCTGTAATTCCAGCACTTTGGGAGGCTGAGGCTGGCAGCTCACTTGAGGTCAGGAGTTCGAGACCAGCCTAGCCAACATGGTGAAACCTCATCTCTACTAAAAATACAAACATTAGCCAGGCATGGTGGCATGCACCTATAACCCCAGCTACTCAGGAGGCTGAGGCAGGAGAATCGCTTTAACCCGGGAGACAGGAGTTGCAGTAAGCCAAGATCGTGCCATCGCACTCCAGCCTGGGCTACAGAGCCAGACTCCATCTCAGGGGGAAAAAAAAAAGGTAGCAGATATATAGGATGAACAAGTCCGGAAACCTAATGTATAACATGAGGATTATAGTTTTAAAAAATTGTACTGTTCTAGGGATTTCTGCTAAATGAGTAGATTTTAGCTGTTCTTGTCACAATGAAAGGGTAACTATGTGAGATGATGGATATGTTAATTTGCTTCAGTAGAGTAACCAATTTACTATTTATGTATCCAACAACCTCATGTTTTATACCCTAAATAAATGCAATAAAATTGATTTTAAAAAATAAAAAATGAAATAAAGGGATTAGAGTATAATTGGCTATTCTTTTATATAGGGTATTCAGAGAACTGTTCTCTGATTAGGTAATATTTGAGCAAAAACTGGAAGATAATTAAATAATCGTTACTAAAATACTTTGTAAAACTTTGTGAAAAGGCGAAGAAGCATTTTCTCTCATTATGCTGTAAAACCATCATATTCTTGATTAGCCCCTAGGAAAAAAATAATTGGCTCAGTCTCTGTCATTATGAAGTTTCATGGGCTTGTCTAAGAGACAGACATGGAAACATTAATTGCCATGCAATATAATAGCTACTAATATAGAAAACTCTAATACCTCTCTGGAAACATAGGAGGCAGACCATGATAGAAGCCTTCACAGAAATATAATTTGAGTTGCAGACTTTAAAATATTTTAATTAAAAATATTTTTAGAGAAAAAGTGTATACACAGAAAAGCGCACACACACACAAAAATCACCCCATTGCGTATTTTTTGTTTTGACATATAAAATGAGAAATAAAAGTCTCTCTCTTATTACCACCAGAGTTGGCAAATTTTTTCAGTAAAGGGTGAGATAGCAAATATTTTAGGCTTTGCAGACCAGACAGTATCTGTCACAACTATTCAACTCTGCCAATAAAGTGCAAAAGTGCCATAGACAATACGTAAACAAATGAGCTCATTGTGGTCCAGCAAATTTATAATGACAAAAACAAGGCAGGGCCGGGCATAGTGGCTCATGCCTGTAATCCCAGCACTTTGGGAGGTGGAGGAAGGCAGATCACGAGCTTAGGAGATGGAGACTATCCTGGCCAACATGGTGAAACCCCGTCTCTACCAAAATACAAAAAATTAGCCAGGCGTGGTGGTGCATGCCTGTAGTCCCAGCTGCTTGGGAGGCTGAGGCAGGGGAATTGCTTGAACCCAGGAGGCGGAGGTTGCAGTGAGCCGAGACTGTACCACTATACTCCAGCCTGGGCAACACAGCAAGACTCCATCTCAAAAAAAAAAAAAAAAAAAAAAGAAAGAAAAAAAGAAAACAGGCAGGCAGCTACATTTGAACACAGTTTGTCAATCCCTGCCATACCTAGAAACTAGGTATAAGGAGTGCAGTGTATAACTCATTTGTTCTGTTTTAACTAAAACCTAAAGGATGAGTAAAAGAAGATAGTAGGTCACAGGAGGAACCATATAATCAAGACACATTGAAAGTCACATGTACTTACACTCATGAAAAAATTAAAAATAAAAAAATTCATGGAATATTCAGAGAATTGTACATAGTTAATATGGTTAGACCTGATTATTATTATTTTTATTTTATTTTATTTTTATTTTTTGAGGCAGAGGTGGGAGGATAGCTTGAGCCCAGGAGTTTGAGACCTGCCTGGGCAATACAGCGAGACCCCATTCTCCCCTGCCAAAAAAAAAAAAAGACGGAGTCTCACTCTGTCATCCAGGCTAAAGTGCAGTGGCACGATCTCAGCTCACTATGGCCTCCGCCTCCTGGGTTCCAGTGATTCTCCTGCCTCAGCCTCCCTGGTAGCTGGGATTACAGGTATGGACCACCACACCCGGCTAATTTTTGTATTTTTAGTGGAGATGGGGTTTCACCATGTTGGCCAGGCTGGTCTTGAACTCCTGACCTCAGGCGATCTGCCAGCCTCCGCTTCCCAAAGTGCTAGGATTACAGGCATGAGCCACCATGCCCAACCAGACCTGATGTTTTATAAGCTAAATCCCACTATTCTTGTGTAGTAATAAATTAATGCCAGTCTTCTTGTATCTTACTGGGGGAATGAGGAAGAAATGACTAGAGACATTTCAATTTCAACTTTTTCCTCCGTTGTGCCTTTTGAGTCTAAGTTACCTGTGAGTGAAAGAAGTGTTCATACGTCCAATTAGAGTCATTTTCTAGTGTTCGGATACGAACAAAACAAGCGTTACAGCTTTAACATCCTCATTTCCCCCTTGGCTTCAACTATATTTCTAAAGATCTCTGATCCTGACATGGGTTTTCAGCTCTGCCATATTTACTCCCAAATTTTAACACTCATTAGCTTATCTGAAATCTGTTTTATTGCTTTTTTTTTTTCCACACTCAAGCGAGACGATCTGGAACGTTCTGAGTGATTCCTGTAGTCCTGCATATCTATGCCAACAGTTTATTCCCAGCAACCCCTACATTTCTCTTCCGCTACCAGTATGGCAAATTATGTAAACACAGTCAAGTAATGATGTGCATCACTTACCAAGAAGATCTCTCAATAGGAAAATAAATTCAAGTAGCTGAACTTTTCAAGGATCTTTTAGAACTGTTCTGATGTCTTTGGGCAAATATGTATATTATCTCTTGAAATAGCTGTGCCTAAGATGATGGTGGCAGTTCAGGCATCAGAGGCAGACATGGATTTGAGTTCTAGCTACCTAGAACTATAGTAGTTTACTCTTCTGTGCCTCATCTGTAAAACGGAATATTTAATTACTTCACAAAGTTGTGATATCAAAAAACTTAGTGAAAGTTCGGACTGGTATCCAGCAGGTCACAGAGGCATAAGTATTAAGCTCCTTCATCATCATTAATTAATATGTCCACCTATTCACAAAGCTTAAATATAGCTGTATGTATCAAAATATGAAAAAAAAAAATCTGGGCTGGTTGTGGTGGCTTATGCCTATAATCCCAGCACTTTGGGAGGCTGAGGAGTTCAAGACCAGCCTGGACAACATAGGGAGATCCACTCTTTCTATATATATACATTTAAAACTCTATCTTCATCCATAGTGTAGAATGATTTGATGCTTAAAGTAACTAAAGTGCTTTGGGACTTAAAAAAATTAGAGTATCATTTAAATCATCTTGAAAAAGAAAGATAAGATGAAAGGGGGGCAGGTAGAGGAGAAATTAAAATAACATTCCTATCCCAGCTTCCTTTGATTCAGTATTTCATCATAAGCCTTAACACACTCATAATTTTAGTAAAATATTATTTATTTCTAGCCCTACTGTCTCTTCTCTTGCTTTTTTCTCTTCTTTCATTCTGCCTTTAACTCATGTTACTTTGCTGTATTTTACATTCATCTGTAAGCTCCCTCAAACCCGTTTTGGAACACAGAGGGATATAAATAAAATAAAATAGTGTGTGCTGGACATGGCAACTTCAGAAGGAGAGCCCAAGAAATCATAATTCTTAACAGTGCCTAACCCATAGTTCCAGCCCATAATCTGTGGCCTGTTGGGCAACAAAACCAACATTTGCCTTTTCCTAAACTTCTCTAATTTTAAAAATTATAATAGCTACCATCTATTAAGTACTTAATATGTGCTCTGTGATGGCTGTTAGTCTAAGATCTCGGTTATCTCATTTAATTTCCCCAATAATTCTAGGAAGCAGGTAATAATTCCCAATGAACAACCAAGGAAATGGAGTGACAAAGAAACCGAGTCCGTTTCTCAAGGTCACGCACCTGCTGAATGGTGAGCTAGGGTCCCTCTGAAGGCAGCCTGACTCCAAATCTGTTTCTCTCTTAGCCACTATGTATTACAATTCATAGGGGAATTAAAAAGTCCTCATAAAGGTCTTAATTTTTTTTTTTTTTTTCGAGACACTGTCTTGCTCTGTCACCCAGGATGGATTTCAGTGGCACAATCTTGGCTCACTACAACCTCCGCCTCCTGGGTTCAAGCAATTCTCCTGCCTCAGCCTCCTGAGTAGCTGGGATTACAGGCATGTGCTACCATGCTCCGCTACTTTTTGTATTTTTAGTAGGGACGGGGTTTTGCCATGTTGTTTAGGGTGATCTCAAACTCCTGGCCTCAAATGATCTACCCACCTCAGCCTCCCAAATTGCTGGGATTACAGGCCTGAGCTGCTGCACTCAGCTGGTCTTAGCAACACTTTTACAATTCTTCCTTTATTTGGTTTTAGCTTCATAGATATTGATAAATCATATAAAAGATCATTCTTTTACACTCTAAGTTAATTTTCTGCACATAAAGTTGTTCTTTTTCTTTAAAAATAGTAAAAAATAAGAAAGTTGTTATTCATCCTTCAATATATTCTTCAAAAATTTCAATACAGATTTTACGTGGCTAGGAAAGAGAAAGAATGAGTGAAAATAGCATGCTCTTTCAAACATTCAAATCAATTCAACAAAATATTCACAGAGACATCACCATAGCAGCCCAAATGACAGACCCTGGGGCTATGCAGAGTCGGGTTCTTTGGTTTCATGGTGCCTATGTCCGATGGGGGGTCCAGATATTAAACATGAAGTGATATCTTCATTCATTAGTGCTGCTATAACAAAAGATCACAACCTGGGTAATTTATAAAGAAAAGAAATGTATTTTCTCACAGTTCTGGAGGCTGGTAAGTCCAAGATCAAAGTACTGGCTGGTGACGGAGGGAACAGTCTCTTCTGCCTCCAAGATGGTACCTTGGTGCTGCAACCTCCAGAGGGGAGCAAAGCTGTATCATCACATGTCAGTTGGCAGAAGGACAAGCTAACCAAATGCTTTGCAAAGCTTCTTTTATAAGGGCCTTAATCTCATTCAGGAAGGAGGAGCCCTCATGGCCTAATCTGTTAAAGGTCACACCTCTTAATCCTATTACATTGTCCATTAATTCTGAACATCTGAATGTTGGAGGGGACATATTCAAATCCTGGCAAGCGATAATATTGTGAGAGAGAGTGGTAATGACTCACGGTTCTCTGAGAGTCAGGGGATGGGTACTATACCCAGATGAGTAATTTAGGATTGTACTCATTTCCTCAGGCTTCCTACTGAAAAGGTTGCCTTGGTTGAGGTCTTTTGAAAGATGTCATGAGAGAGGAAGTGGAGGTTTTCGGGGTATTGCGTTTTAGTCAGCTCAGGATGTCATAACAAAGTGACTTAGCAACAGAAATTTCTTTCTTAAAGTTCTAGAGGCTGTGAAGTTCAAGATGAAGGTGGCAGTATGATTAGTTTCTGGAGAGGGCTCTCTTCCTGGCATGTAGATGGCTGCCTTCTCACTTGTGTTCTCACCTGCCAGGGAGAAAGACAGAGAAAGAGTGAGTTCTCTAGTTTCTCTTCTTATATGTACACTAGTACTATAAAATCAGGGTCCTACTTTTATAACCTCATTTAACCTTAATTACCTCCATAAAGGCCTTATTTCCAAATATGGTCACATTGGGTGTTGAGACCTCAACATATGAATTTTGAGGGACGCAAATATTCAGTCCATAACATATGAGTAGGGGGAGGGAGGAGTGACAGAGTTTGAGCATGGAGAGGTTTCAGGAAGAAAATATAGAACTGAGACCCTGTTGATTTCAAGAATCTGAACATAATTCCATAATTAAGGTGTTTGAATACTAGAAGGTTAATGAGTTCAGCAAAAGTTTAGGCTTTATCCAAAGGGCAACAATGAGGAGAAATCATAGAAATGCTTTACCACAGAAGGGAGAAAACATCATATAATTCTTGAGGAGCCTTATTATAGTGAGGAGGATAGCAGAGGGGCAAGCTGGAAGGCAGACAGTTGAAGAGATTGTAGTTTCAGGCTATAGGCACTGAGGACAGAAAGCAGTGGGAAGATTAGGGAGAGATGTTTAGGGGGTCAAAACAGCAGGATTTTGAGGTAAATTCAACTCTGTGAAAGAGGGGAAGGGGAAGGGCGAGATGTCCAAGATGGCGTCCAGGCTGCTGGCTGGGTCTTCTCCAGCAGTTGGTGCTCCAGGAGAAAGGAAACAGGCATTAGATATAGAACACAAAAAGAGAATTGTCTGTGTCCCAGGCAGCACAGTGAGAAAACTCTCCCCTACTTGCTAAGAGCCCCAAGCATAGCTGGAGTCTCTGGCGGCCAGAGCTTTCTGTCACTTAGCTTGCCTTTTATAGCCACCTTTAAGCCTTAAAGTTTAAAAACTAATGACGCCTCACTGGTGTCTATTTATTAGCTTTCACCAATTTCCCCATGGGCTCGTGTTCTGAGTATTGGTTTTATCTTCTTTGGTATATTCCTCTAAGTACATGGAGATCCAGGCTATGA
>NW_012101366.1:4213241-4228119 GCF_000951045.1 Mandrillus leucophaeus
TCTTTATTAAAAATTTCATTTAAAGTCCTATTTCCTTGAGTACAGACAACATTTAACATTGTTATATGCCCTTGCGGTTGCTTTTATCTTTTCTTGATTTTTTTTCTTTTCCTGTTCCTTATCCATTGTCTTTTCATTCATTTAACAAATATTTATTGAGCAACTATTATGTGCTAGGCTTTATCTAAAACTCTGAAAATACAGTAGTAAAGAAGATAGGCATGATCTCTGCTCTTGTGGTGTTGATAGTCCTAGGAGAAGGCATATAATAAACGAATTAAAAAGTTAAGAAAAACATCTGACAGTAAAAGAGTTTTGCATGCTGTTTACTTAAAAAAGGCAAAGAATGATTTGGTATCATTATAAAAACAGTTTTGATCTAACAGACGCGCTGCAAAGATCTTGGGGAATCCCTGGCATTCCTAGGCCATATTTTGAGAACCACTGTGGTAGGGAATGACTTGCTACTTTGGATTGGGTGTCTAGACGAGGTCTCTCTGAGAATATGACATTTAACCCAGGATTCAAGCGATGTTAAAGAACTGTAGTGTGTGTTGGGCGCGGTGGCTCATGCCTGTAATCCTAACATTTTGGGAGACCAAGGCGGGCAGGTCACCTGAGGTCAGCAGTTCAAGACCAGTCTCACCAACATGGAGAAACCCTGTCTCTACTGAAAATAGAAAATTAGCTGGGCATGGTGAAGCATGCCTGTAATCCCAGCTACTTAGGAGACTGAGGCAGGAGAACCGCTTCAACCTGGGAGGGGAAGGTTGCAGTGAGATGAGATTGCACTCCATTCTGGGCAATAAGGGCGAAACTCCATCTAAAACAAAAACAAAAACTCTGGTGTGAATGTGTGAATGTCAAAGGGAAGAACATGCTGGTGAAAAGGTATAGCATGGGTGAAAGCCCAAAGGAGGGAATGGGCAGAGTTTGTTGGAGAAACACAAGTAAGACCAGTGTGTCAATCTTAATAATATGCCTTTCTATAGGATTTTTAAGAGAAATTTTACTATATGCAATTTTAGTTTGATAGACTGAACTTAGACCCCAACTTCAGAACGACGTACCTCTTATTCACTAATTAGAGAAAGGAAAGCAATGGAATCACTTTTGTCGTAATGGGTAAGCAAGTGGCACATGGTGATGAATGTGAAGTTAAATATCCCACATTTAGGAACTCAGTACCCACCACAAAGGTTTATAGCAACATTTAGCATTCATTTCACATAGTTGCCTTTGTTAGTTTTTAAGTCAAGAATGGTTGGCCGGAAAATTCCCACTTTTTTGTCTTAGCAAGTTAGTAAAACTTAGATCTCAATCAAGTTTCTTTTTGATCAGATAGAAGAAGATGTGGACAAACCAGGCTGCTGCTGCACCCTTCCGTTCATGAAGCCAGACTTACCTATATGAGTCTCCACATCACTCCAGAAATTAAAACAGTAGAATGCCATTAGCCCAATGACCTGCCAGCATTTCAGTTCTGGATCTAATGCAAGATTCCCAGTAGAAAACTAAATATTAGGATATAAATGGGACACCAAAATTAAGCACTAGTCTGCTTTGGTGTTTGAGGTCTACTAGGCAGATATAGACCAAAAACACAGTAAACTAAGACACCCATGGAGCCATGGAATGTTAAAAAGCACCCCAAATTCCAGCCATTGCTCTTACGACCAAAGAAGCCAAGGCACCAGTCTTACAGTTTTTGCATACATGTGTCTTAACTAATTAGCCAAATGTTTCCAGGGCTCTTGTTAAATACAGATTCCTGGAACTAGCCTCAGCTCTACAGAGTTGGAATCTCCAGGGAAGAGCCCTGGGAATCCCTCTTTTAAGTAACTATTCTACTTGATTCTTATCAAGCAAATTTGATTACACTGACTTAGTTCTTTTGAACTGTTCGCCAACAATCCCTACCTGCTATTAGAAAACTGGCCAGCCACCAGGGGTATCACTGCAGCAGGATTTCCCGGGATTCTTGATAAGAATCACCTATTTGATTAAATACAGTTTCCTGGGCCCAATCCTACTAGCTAGATTAGGATTTTCAGGAAAGAAACCTGGGACTCTACCTTTTAGTGACAGCTCTGTCATTCCTACCACCAGGCAAGTGGTATTAACCCTGAAACTAATTATACTTGAATCAGATAGTAAATGAAATCAATGAAGCTGAATATAAATAATTTTGTAATTCTGAGCTTTCCAAGTGTGGTTCCACTTAAATCATATCATCAGATGGAGGCATTCTATGCTTCCATTTATATAAAGCACAAAGCAACCAAAGCTAATGTGTGCTGTTAAAAATTCAGAAAGTGATTAGCCTTGGGGGCTTGGTGATTGGAAAGAGACAGTAGGGGGCTTTCTGTGGAACTGTAAATGTTCCTTTTCTTTATCTGGCATTGGTTTAACAGGTATGGTCTGTTTGCAAAACTTCATCAAATTATATATATGTATGTGTACATATTTAATGTATAGTGTGTGTATATATATTATACACATATGTGTATGTATATATGTGTACTTATACATCAATAAAAATATTTCTCAGAAAGATTTAAAGGTGGAGGCATTATAAAGTTTAGTTGAAAAATAAAGAAAAACATATATGCCAAGAATGGCTCCTAAATCAGCATTTTTATCAATATTAAAGATATTCAACCCAAATATATGTGGATTTAAGATTAGGTGTTTTACCCCTGGAAAAATAAAATGCCTGCTCTAAACCCTGAGGGTTCCTGTTTCTGGGAGATAAGGTTTTCCTAAAGTTCAAGTTTGATATCAACCTTTGTATTGTTTTAAGTATAGAAAAAAAAATTCACAAATTTGGACCCAGAAGCTAAATCTCTACCTCTGAATTTGGGGCACCAGATGGCCAAACACCACTTATTTATTTTTAGCCTCTTGTGAAAAAATTAGTTGTAACAATTGAATGAACTACTTTTTTTTTAATTTTCCACAAAAATTTAAATTTATTTTTAAATTGCCTAATTAAAACAATGCCAACAAAATTTTGGAATACAAAAATACATAAAATCTTAAAACTATACATTTATTAACATTTTTGCCTATTTCACTTTTTAAAAGAGGTATGATTTTTACCTGGCATATTAACTATAATTAATAATTTGTGTCCTGCTTTTTAAACTTAATATATAGTTTGCTTATTTAATTATGCTTACAGTTTATTTTCTGCACCCCTCCTTCAACTAGAATATAAGTGTTACAAAGATAGGACAAAGGTTCATGCTTATTTTGTTCAGTGATATCTTTCAAGTGCTTAGAACAACACCTGGTACATTTTGGTGCCCAGCAAATATTTTTTTTTGTTGATTAAATGTTCAGCATATTATATATGTGTGCATATATTAAATGTTGAGCATATTATATATAAAAAGATATATGTGTGTATATAAAAAGACATATGTGTATATATACACACACATATACATCTTTTTGTATTGCTATAGTTTTCCAACTTTTCTTTCAAATAAATTTTATTCTTCACTCTTGAGAAGAGTAATCCTGTAAAAAAATTATTCCTACTCAATGTTCTACATTTAACATTTCACAAGACCATCTCATCTTTAATACTCTTTAAGTCAGAAACTGGTTGCAAATTCGAATGCTTCTAAGCTTAGCCAGTTAAATAAGTGATCATCTGGGGTGTGAAAGAGGGTTGCAATAAGGAGTGGTGGGATCTGTGGAAAACTTAAGAGTGTACCTCCTACCATATCCAGAAGGGGCAGCAGTCATTCATCTCTAGTCAATAATTTCCATGCAAGGATTAGAGTCCAGTGCCTGCTGGATCATCTGATTTTTCATGAGAAGACAGAAATGTGAAATTTTACCCGTGTGCTTCTGATCTTCAGTATTGCCAACTAAATCTAATTTTCATAAAACATTGTGCAAATTTACACACTCGGCCTTACAAAATGAATCCTAGGGTACAATGTGATACCACTTTACATCCATTAGGATGGCTATTATTAAAAAACAAACAAAAAGCCTCCAGAAAATAACAAGTATTAGTGAGGATGTAAAGGAATTGGAACCCTTGTGCTTAGCTGGTGGGAATGTAAAGTGACACAGCCTGTGGGAAATTGTATAATAGTTCTTCAAAAAATTACACACAAAATTACCATATGATCCAGCAATTTCACTACTTGGTATATAACCAAGAGTTGAAAGTCTCTAAGAGATATTTGTACACATGTGTTCATTGCAGCATATTCATTTATTTATTGAGACAGGGTCTCATTCTGTCACCCAAGCTGGAGTACAGTGGCACAAGCACAGCTCACTGCAGCCTCAACCTCTAGGCTCAAGCGATCCTTCCATCTCAGCCTCCTGAGTAGTTAGGACTACAGGCACACACCAGCATACCTGGCTAATTTGTTGTCATTGTTGTTGTTGTTGTTGTTGTTACAGCAAAGGGGTTTCACTGTGTTGCGCAAGCTGGTTTCCAACTCCTAGGCCATAAAGCAATCTGCCTGCCTTGGCGTCTCAAAGTGTTGTTTTACAGGCGTGAGCCACCACACCCAGTCAGCTTTATTCACAACAGCTAAAACATGGAAGCAACTTAACTGTTCATCAACAGATGAATGGGTAAACAAAATGTGGTATATACATACAATGGAATATTAGTCTGAAAAAGGAATAAAATTCTGACATATGCTGCAATATAAATGAACCTTGAAGACATTATGCTACGCAAAATGAGCCAATCACAAAAAGATAAATATTGTATGATCCCACTTATATGAAGTACCTAGAGTAGTCGAATTCAGAGACAGAAAATGAAATGGTGCTTGCTAGGGTCTAGGGGTGGGAGAATGGAGAGTTATTCTTTAATGGGTACTGAGTTTCAGTTTGGAATAATGACAAGTTCTGGAGTTGGATGGTGGCGAGGGTTGCACAACAATGTGAATGTACTTAATACCACTGAACTATACACTTAAAAATGGTTAAAATATCAATTTTATGTTCTGTGTACTTTACCAAAAATATTAATAATCATCCAATGAACCTACCTCCAGTTTGAAACGCCTCCTTCAGCTCTCTATGTAGATTATGTATCAGCAAACAGGCTTCCCATCACTTGTGCAGTTATTTGTGTATGTGATTGCAATGCTTTTGTCTTTTGTGTTTTGGTTCACTATATAGAATAGCCTGCCCCAAAAACAAATGTATCAGTAACAGTAAGACAAACACTAGACCAGGATGTTGCAGAAGAAATTGAAATGCTGACTCTATCTGGACTTTTACCATTCAACATTTAAAAGTCTTTGAATCCTATTATTTCCTGAGTATATTTGGGAGTATACAGCCTTTTAGAATCATTTGCCTTTCAAATTGCATTTCTGTAACAATCAGTGATTGTACTTGAAACCCTAGGGAAGATGTCTAACTTCTCCATCAGTTTCTGTCATCATTAAAATAGACACTAGTACTTGTAAACAAAACTAGCTAGAGTGTGCTTTAAAATCATTGAATTAATATTATTGTGTAAGTAGAAAAATCCAATTACTACTCTAGCTAATATCTACTGTTCTTCACATGGCTAAATCATACTTACAACCATTCCATGCTGTCAAATACTCTCAACAGGTACAAACTGAAAAGAAAAGCCCATAAAGAAGGCCAAAATAAAAAATGAACGCTTTCTTTGGAAATTATAGGGAAGACAAAGGCATCAACCCAGTTAAACTTTCAGGTTTTTTTTCCTAATACTCGAATTGAAAATTCCAAAGTTAATATTCCCATAAATACATTCTCTATTTTGTCACAAAGAGACACATGGAAATTAGTTTGCTTTAAAACAATAATACTGAAAAAACTGCAAATTCTGGTTCCAGTTGACTTGAAGACAAAGTAAAAGGAAAAAAGTCTGATACACTACAACAAATTTGAACAAGTTCCCAAAGGGCATCTGAAATTTCATCTCCTTTTTTTTTTTTTTTTCCTCCTGCTGGCTTCCCCTCACTCTGCCCAGAAAGTCCTAATTTTAGCTGTCAGCAAGAAAATGCTATACAGCTTTAGCAAATCCAATGCTTTTTTATTGGAGACAGTCTCTGGGGGGAAATGGAGCTAACTAAAAGATTAGATGGAATTTAATTTTAATCCAGAAATGCATCCTTAACAGGAGTCCTTTAAATAGCAGATGCCATCTTTTATTATTAATATGGGTGTTAAAGAACCCCAAAGCGTGTCACCTCCCAGAAGATTTCTGCAATTCCTTTAGCAAAATGACACTAAGGAAAGCCTGCCTCCTTTTTCAAGGCTGACCCGTTGGGCATTTGCTGAGTTCAAAGAGATGAGAAAGGTACACATTCCTACATTCTGCAGCGGCAGAAGGACCACAGAGAGAAAAGCACAAATTATCTGGCTTTTCTTCCCCTTTAATCTGTGATCAATTTAAATAGGTGACTTCAATATGTAGATGTAAGCAGAGTATTTCTTTTCAAACATATTGGTTCACCTTCCTTCAGTGTATTCAGAGCCTCTAAAACCAAACAGAAAGATGACCTAAGATTAAAAAGGCAGACCGGACATGATGGCTCATGCCTGTAATCCCAGCACTTCCAGAGGCCGAGGCGGGCAGATCGCTTGACCTCAGCAGCTGGAGACCAGCCTGGGCACCATGAGGAAACCCTACCTCTACAAAAACTTTGAAATGTTAGCCAGGCATGGAGGTGCACGCCTGTAGTCCTAGCTACTCAGGAGGCTGAAATGGGGGGATGGCTTGAGCCTGGGAGGCAGAGGTTGCAGTGAGCCATGATCATGCCACAGCAAGTAGTATAAATTAGGTTTCTGGTTTGTTTAGGTAGGAATTAGAAATACATCTAAAACAGAATACAGGTTATTAAATAGTTTTAATTGAGGTAGGGAGATTAAACACCTTCATGTTGAGAATCAAAAATGTGTTCCTGAACCAAACTGAACATTTCATTCACTTTGCTTATATGTTCTCAGAATGAAAAAGAAAAAAAACAGTCAGCAAATGAACCTCTCTCTCCACTCCCAACTTTGGAACAATATTCATTTGAACCATACGTATTACCATTTTTTAGGTCAAATACAATCGATGTTAGCAATTTCATAATGTTCAAGCTTCACATTGCTTTTCTGAATCATGAAATTATTTTAAAATATCTGAGTGAATATGGCTATGCAAACACCTATAATATGATATAATGGACATCAGAGACCCAAAATGGGGAAGGGTGGGAGGGAGGAGGGTGAGGGAAGAAAAACTATTCACTGGGTACAATGTATACTATTCAGGTGATGGGTGCACTAAAATCCCAGACTTCACCACTATATAGTTCATCCATGTAATCAAAAATCACTTGTACTCCTAAAGCTATTGAATTAAAAACTTAAAAATTTTAATAAATATTTGAGTAAAGATGCCTCCCACACTGTATACAGATAACCAGATGTCCCCTTTGTGTAAAGACCATAATGTCAGTTGGAACGTATGTAGACTCTGGGTTTTAAGAATGACATGTGCTATTGGAAATATGCATGTGGATGTGAACTTCTAGTTTAAAGAATGTACCATTGTCTTGCTCTGCTAGTACAATGACTAATCACCACAATGTAGGGATAAGTGAAAAGTCAAGTAGTGCATCAAACTACAAAATGATCCTCGAAGTCTTGAAAAGAAATGTTTAGAAAATGCTTTTCTGAACATTCTGCCTTATTGTTTGGAGGGCTAGCAGCGGCAGCCCTACCAGAGGTTAGTCTTGCCCTCTCCCACTTGTGTCTCAGTGAATCTTAGAGAATGTCCTTTGGCTCAAAGGATATCAAAGGAAAGGATCAAGCCCGTGGTATTACTGTGAAATGTCATTGGCACACCACTTTATATGTTAGCAGAATGCAAGAATGTGACGTTCAACAAATGGAGCCTTCTATGAGGAATGCGATCAATGAGATTCCAGGCCCTAACTTACGCACACATGTTTTCAGTTGCTAGTGATTTATTTTGCTGATCCTTTGAATTTGTCAACCATGTGAGAATAGACTCTCAGTCTTCAGGATTCTAATACCAATCACATGGCTAAAATTAGAACTCCTGAGTTTGTGCTAAGTGCCTTTAATCTCTATGACTCTGGAAAATAAAAGGGATCTGACAGCATTAGGAGAGAGGTACAGAGACTTCCTCACTGATTAGATTGTCTCCATCTAATCATTTATGGTTCCTGCCTCCAGAAATTAGAGTAGCCTGATCACTTATTTATCCTTCTTCTAATTCTGCCACTTGGGTGGAGATCCAAGTCACTCTTAATTTGTCTTATTTTAGCAACATATAATCTAGCTAATTTCCTCCTTAAGAATTAAGTTCCAAGTCAAACGTTTCCCTTTAAGCCTAGATCTTGTTATGTCCAAACAGCCAGGAAAGTTTGGGGAGGAAAAGGAAATCTATCAAATAATTGGATGATTCATCTCAGAGAGCACAATATCTAAGCAGGTGGAAACACTGCATGAATCAGAAGCACTAATCTGTGTGCTAATGGACCATTTATTTGCATTTCATTTTCCTTGGGAAAAAAAAAGTCCCATGTCAATCTTTCTAATTCTGAGTGCAATATGCATATCTATTGATATTTAAAGAAAAGAACTGCACACATACCGGTATTCGTATCACTAAGCTGCATAATTGGTTTCTGTTTTGAAATAGAAAGGTATCAACTAAATGACTCACACAAGGTATTTCCAAACTCATTTGATAAAATGATTAATACACTGAAAATATCTATTCAAGGCTTTTAATAAACTGGTGGATTTTTGCTAAACATTAAATGACAAGAGGGGTCCAAAAGTTCAAATTGTATAAAATCCAGAGGTACCTTATTCCAAGAGAATAACCAGGCAGGCCTGCCCACATAGCAAATCCCTAGTTGTTGGGGTCCAGCTGTATGAATCAACACTGTACTGGCCCCAGCTGTGATCTGGTGCCACTTATACTGGTGCCATTAACCTAGTGGTCTGATCTGGCCTAAATATCAACAGGAAAATTTCTGGCTCCATGGCTCCTTGGGACTTTCAGGACTCAAGCAACAGTTCCAAGAACCTCCTCACTGGCTGAGTCTCAATTCACATGTGTGATTGCGGAGATTGAGGAAGAAAAATATTGCAGCTACAAGTCTTTCCTTTTTCTGCCATTTCCTAAAATTGAGTTTCCTGCTTTATCCACCCTGATTTGAGAATGCAAACTGGACAGAAAATGAAAGTCAATAACCAATTACAAAATATCCTGATTCACATAATCACAGGATTTTACTCTATTATTATCAATGTTGTTTTGACAGTGACACCACCTTTGCAAACATTATGACAGCAAGAGAAGTCTAGCATGGCTGACTCCATGTTGCTGTAGCCTCACAAGTGGGCTGTCTTCACTCATTCCTGGGCATAGGCCAAACTAACCATGGGAGGAATTTAGTTTAATTTTTAAAGCAAGGATAACAGTCCCTCCCTAAAACTGCTCCTCCCCTTGTTTAGAGACCACCTCTGTACAACTAATGAAAGGACAGAGATTAGGATTACAAGAGGAACCTGAATTCTGCAAAGATGTAGGCATTGTTTCTATAATCCCTTACTGCTCAGGAGTCATGTGTCTAGAGATTCCAACTTTTGTGACTTCCCCAATTGCTCCCATAGATAGCATCACTATTGCAGAACCTAAGACTGAGCTTTTCAGATTTTTTTTCGGACTGTTGCACTCTAGAAACTGACCCTACCTAGACCTGTGACTTATGGTTCAAATGGCCCTGTGGTCCCCCACCCAGATGCTGAGTCAACACTCAAGGACCATTTTCCACACCCCCATAATTTCACCCCCAGTCAATCAGTAGCACCTGTTCCCTAACTCCCATCCTCCAAAATTATCCAGGAAATTCCTAACACCTGAGTTCAAAGGGAGACTGATTTGAGTAATAACTCCAGTCATTCCACTTGGCCAGTACTGCATTATTTAAACTCTTTCTTTACTGCAATACCAGTCTCAGTGAATCGATTTTGTCTGTGCAGCAAGCAAGAAGAATCCCTCAGGTGATAACAAATGCTTCTAAGAGCTGTGGGTACTAGGCTGATACTCAGAAATACAGTCTGACCTTCAAGTCAGTGTTTTTGTAAGCCAACAATCATTAAACATCCAGTTTTGGAAAAATAACGAATATATTAACTGCTTACATTGGTTACTTCATATAATCATTCAACCTTATGATGTAGGCAGAATTATTATTCCCATTTTAAACATGAGAAAACTGAGGCACAGTGAACTAATTGATCAAAGTCACTGTATTCATTTCCTAGTATTAGTTTTCCTATTAAGCACCCAGTGCCACAAACTGGGTGCTTAAGACAACAGAAATTTATTGTCTCAAAGTTCTGGGTGCTGGAAATCCAAAATCAAGGTGTCAGTAGTGCCATACTTCTCTGGAACTTGTAGGGGAGTGGTCCCCAACCTTCTTGGCACCAGCAACCGGTTTTGTGGAAGCCAATTTTTCCGTGGACCAGACTGTGGAGGGATGGTTTCAGGGTGATTCAAGTTCACTACATTTATTGTGTACTTTATTTCTATTATTATTACAGTGTAATACATAATACAATAATTATACAATTCACCATAATGTAGATTCAATGGGATTCCTTAGCTTGCTTTCCTGCAACTAGATGGTCCCATCTGCAGTTGATGGGAAACAGTAACAGATCATAAGGCATTAAATTTTCATAAGGAGTGTGCAACCTAGATCCCTCGCATGCATTGTTCACAATGGGGTTTGTGCTCTGGTCTGTGGCCTGGGGGTTGGGGACCTCTGCTGTAGGGGAGTCCTTCTTTGCCTCTTCCTAGTTCCTGGTAACCCCAGATGTTCCCTGGCTGTATATGCATCACTCCACTCCTCCTCCTTGTTCCAACCTAGTGTCTTCTCATGGTTTTCTGCCTATGTGTCTCTGTGTCTTTTCATGATCATCTTCTTGTAAGGATACCAATCATATTGGATTGAAACCCCAACCTACTCCAGTATGACATCATCTTAACTAATTATATCTATAACTACCAAATCCCCAAATAAGGTCACATTCTAAGAAAATGGGGGTTAGGACTTGAAAATATCTTTTTGAGGGGACACAATTTAACCCATAAATGTCACATAGCTAGAAAGTAGCACAGTAAGGATTGGGATTCATGTAATCTGCTATCTCAATTTTCAGGATATGAAGAAGATAGTAGGCAGGATGTTACATCACAGTACATGCAATATCTAAATTGAAAGACATCTTGAACATCTGACCCCTGCCATAACGTCCTCTGGAAAACACACATTCTATTGTTGGGTTAGTACTTTAGTTTACTCCCTTAAGATTCTGATATATTCGTTTTTATACTTTTCAGAATTCAGAGCTATGGTTAATATGAAATTTCCAAAAGACAAATGAAAGAGCACTTTTTTTTTTTTTTTTGGTAGAGATGAGTTTTGCTATGTTGTCCAGACTAGTCTCAAACTCCTGGCCTTAAGCCATCCTCCCGCCTCAGCCTCCCAAAGTGCTGCTGGGGCTGGCATTAGCTAGGATTATAGGCGTGAGCATCATGCCTGGCCTATTTTCTTTACTAATAACGAGTAAACTTCAGTTAGTGCTTACTATTTACAGACATTTTACTAAATACTTTGAGAGCCTTGGTCCATTAGATCGTCACAACAATCTCATGAAGCAGGGATCATTATTGCTTTCATTTTACAGATCTAGACACTGAAGTGTAGAAATATCAGTTGACTTGCCCAATGTCATTAAACTGGCTTTATGCAATCTATCTCCAGAGCACAGGCTGTTAACTCTCCTGATCCTTACCTCTCTCTTCCCAAAGTTAAAAACATGGTGACAATGTTCCAAAGCTGCACTGTCTTTTTAGTCACTGCCATTGGAAAAAAACCCCTCTAATTTGGCCACATAACCACCTTGGCTAAATCCTACTCTTCTAAATGTCTTAGTTTCACTAGTTATATATGTGATCAAATATAAAAATTCTATGTAAAAAAATTGTATAAAATTACTTTCACTTGATCATTGGTCAATGTTTCATTAACTCAAATTGAATAGAGCAAAATCCCATGACATAATCAACCCATTTATAAACTTTGTTAATTAAATTAGCTAAAGATTTTTAACTATATTTAGTTTGAACATTTTCTTTTTTCTTATTTTTTATTTATTTTATTTTATTATTTTTGAGACAGGGTCTGGCTCTGTTGCCCAGGCTGGAGTACAATGGTGCAATCTCAGCTCACTGCAACCTCTGCTTCCCAGGCTCAAGCACTTCTCCTGCCTTAGCCTCCGGAGTAGCTGGGACTACAGGTGCACGCCACTGTGCCCAACTAATTTTTGCATTTTTGGTAGAGATGGGGTTTCACCAGAACACTTTCTTTTTAAGTACTGCAAATATCTGATAAGGCAAAGTTACAAACTTAAGCAAATCTTCCTCTTATAAATAAGCTAAATTTACACATAAAAATTTTAAGTTGTCTCAAACATTTGGGTACTATTTGTATGCTTAATAAAATTTTCTTACACTTTTCTGCTGAAAATCTATAAGACTTTTAAAACATTTTCAAATTACGACAACCTTGATCCTTTTGACTTTAATACCTAAGTGTCACACTCTATTCTATTATCTCCATATTAACTTCTTAATCTTCTCTGTTTGGAAAATCATTTCATTAATAAAACAGATTTGTCATGAAATGTGGAAAACATTTCTGGAACTGGAGATGAGGGACCAAGATATGGCTACTCATTATTGACAGTTTTAAGACTGAGACAAGAGTTATGTTAGTCTAAGATATGCTTATCTGAGTTACATGAATATCATGAACTATCTTTTGTTTTTGGTTTTGGTTTTTTGTTTGTTTGTTTTTGAGATGGCGTCTCACTCTGTCACCCAGGTTGGAGTACAGTGGTGCAACTCAGCTCCCTGCAATCTCCGCCTCCCAGGTTCAAGCGATTCTCCTGCCTCAGCCTCCTGAGTAGCTGGAACTACAGGTGCCCGCCTCCATGCTCGGCCAATTTTTGTATTTTTAGTAGAGACAGGGTTTCACCATGCTGGCCAGGCTGGTCTCAAACTCCTGATCTTAAGTGATCTGACCACATCAGCCTCAGCAAGTGCTAGGATTACAGGCATGAGGCACCACACCTGGCCTAATGAACTATTTTTAAAGGTCTAGTGTCAACAAGAAACTCCAAGTCCATACCATATAGCTGGAGTATAGTTTGGTAACCTATGCCTCCTGGATTTTTACACCTTAAATAATTAATTCATCTTTCATTCATTCATAATATCTTCTCATTTTAGCACCTGATGTTTGTTAGTAAACAATTTCCTTCTGCCTTTATTTGGATCCTGCAAATTTCTTCACTGCCTGATTAGACTATATTCTGTTCATTTTTGTGTGTGTGTTTTTGTTTGTTTGTTTGTTTGTTTTGCCTTGAATAGCTCTTGGCCACAATTCTATGTTCCTTTTTAAAGAAAATTGTCATTGACATATAATTAATTTACATACCATATAACTCACACATTTCATGTGGACAATTAAATAGTTTTTAATGTTCATGGATATGTGCAATCATCACCACAGTCAACTTTGAAATATTTTTCTCACTTCAAAGAGAAATGCTGTACCCTTTAACTATCACTCCCACACCCACCTGTCATATCCCAACCTTCCCTCAACCTTAAACAACCTCTAGCCTACTTTCTGTGTCTATAGATTTCTCTATTCTGTACTTTTATGCGATTGGAGTCATATACTATGTGGTCTTTTGTGACTGGCTTGGTTAATATGAATGAAACACGACCAGCTGGGGCAGGCCATGAAAACCAGGAGGTTTGATGCCAGAGAGAATTCAGTGTGATTCAGATTAGGGGACAAAAAGAGCATAGTTTTTCTAGCTATAAGTGGTGATTTGGGATAGGGATAGACAGGGGAAAACCCACAGTGTTACTAGACCGAGGTTGCAATCCTAATTGGGGTGAGTGATTGACTAACCAGAACTTACCAGGGAGATCCTGGAAATAAGAGAAACATTGATGAACTGAGAAAAACTCCTCACAGATCCCTAGACCAGTAGGATACTATTCATGTATGGAGAGACTTGAGAAGGGCTGGCAAAAAGCACAAGCAAAGGGGTAGTTGAGAACTGGATGCAAATTTAAGTGTTCCCCCATTCACACAATGTTACTTCAATATAAGATGGAAGCCTTATGGGCCTTGAGGTGTTTAAGTACAACTCTACCAAATCGGTGGCTGACCACTAAACTAAATTATGTAGACCAGGGATGTCCAATCTTATGGTTTCCCTGGGCCACACTGGAAAAGAATTGTCTCCGGCCACACATAAAATACACTAATACTAACAAGAGCTGATGAGATTTTTTTTTTTTAATCACAAAATTCCCGTAACTTTTTAAGAAAGTTTACAGATTTTTCTTGGGCTACATTCAAAGTCATCCTGGGCCTCATGTGGCCCATGGGCCACAGGTTGGACAACCATGATGTAGACACAGTGCTAACTTCTAGAAAGTCAGGCAAAAAAAAAAAACAGGAATAGAAACACCTAAAAGACATGAGCAAATGAATAATATGGGAGAGGCACATTCTGCTTTTAAGCCTAGGAACTTTATTAAAAATAATTAACACTGCCAGGGTCATGACTATAATCCCAATACTTTGGGAGACTGAAGCAGAAAGATCGCTTGAGGCCAGGAGTTTGAAACCAGTCTGGTCAACATAGCAAGACTCTGTAGAAAAAACAGCGACAACAACCTCCCCTCAAAAACTCAGTCTAGGTGTGTTGGCTCACGTTTATAATCCCA
>NW_012101366.1:4228939-4231802 GCF_000951045.1 Mandrillus leucophaeus
TATATATATAAAATGAAAGTTTAAGAAAGAGAAAACAGAAAAAAAATCTAAAAATATATTTGAAGAAATAATGTCTGAGAATTCCCCAACTTTTTGAAACATATTAACCAACAAATTCTACAAATTCTAAGAGTCCCAAGAAGGATAAACACAAAGTGATCTGAACACAGACATATCATAGTCAGACTGCTGAAGGACAAAGAGAAAATCTTGAAGGCAACAATAGAAAAACAATGCATCAAATATAGGAAACAATACAATTAACAGTTGGCATCAGAAATTATGGAAATCCGGAGATAGTTGAATAGGATATTCAAAATACCGAACTACACAGCGTCTTTCAGAAATGAAGATGAAATAAAGACACCCCCAGATAAACAAAATTTGAGATAATTCATTTATCTTCCCTATAATAAATACCAAATGAACCCTTCAGTCTAAAACAAAATGATACCAAATGGTCAAATGGTAACTTGGAAGAGCATCAAAATGGTGAATAAGTAGATGGATTTTAAAAACTGCATATATGCATATCCTCTTTTCTCTTAATATTTTTTAAATCCATCAGATTGCATAAAGCAATAACTCTAAGACTATATTGTCCAATTTATGACATGTATACATGTAATATATATGATAATAATAGCACAAAGGTAAGAAAACTTAGTGGAACTACAGTTATCTCTGAGCCTACTTGGGGGATTGGTTCCACGATCTCATGCATGTACCAAAATCCACACATACTCAAGTCCCACAGTCAACCCTCTGGAACCTGTAAAAACAAAATGTCAGTTCTCCATTTATGTGAGTTTCACATCCCATGAATACTGTATTTTCTATCTGTGTTGGTTGAAAAAAATTATATATATGTGGACCCATGCAGTTCAAACCCATGTTGTTCAAATATCAAATGTATATTGGAATAAATTTACTATATTTACTGAAAATAAGTCAATATTAAGCTAAAATAAATCATGACAAGATTAAGTCACATACGTCAATACCCAGAACAACCATATATACACATAAATATAGACACACAGACCCACAAATAACAAAAAATATAGCTAAACATTTCATGAAGAAAGTAAAATGGCCTGATAATTTTTTTTTTAATTTTAAAAAAATAAGTAAGGTGGAACACAGGAACAAAAAGACATGAGACACACAAAAAACACTGGCAAAATTACAGGTATAAATCCAACCATGTTGAATAATTACATTAAATTTGAATGAGCTAAATGTTTCAATCAAAAGTCAGAGACTGTCAAGCTGGATTTAAAAGAGAGCTTCAATTATATGCTCTTTACACTTTATTTTTTACAATATTTTTTCTTTTAATTTTTTAAAAATAATTTTACAGAAAAATTGGAATGGATTGAAGCACACTTTAAATGGAAAGACACAAGTAGATTGAAATTAAAAGACCGGCCAGGCGCAGTGGCTCACGCCTGTAATCCCAGCACTTTGGGAGGCAAAGGCAGGCAGATCACGAAGTCAGGAGATCGAGACCATCCTGGCTAACATGGTGAAACCCCGTCTGCACTAAAAATACAAAAAAATTAGCCGGGCGTGGTGGCGGGCACCTGTAATCCTAGCTACTCCGGAGGCTGAGGCAGGAGAATAGCATGAACCCTGGAGGCGGAGCTTGCAGCGAGCCAAGATCGCACCACTGCACTCCAGCCTGGGCGACAGAATGAGACTCCATCTCAAAAAAAAAAAAAAAAAAAAAAAAAAAAAAAGAAATTAAAGGACCATGCAAACAGTAATGGTATAGAAGTGGCTATAATGTCACAAAAAGACAGACTTTAAGACAAGGAATATGTCTAAACACAAAGGGAGACATTTCATAATTATAAAAGGTTATTGCCTCAGAAAGATATAAAAAATTATAAATGTATATGTGCCTAACAACAGAGCCTAAAATACATAAAGCAAAAACTTACAGAATTGAAAGGAGAAATAGATAATTCAACAATTTTAGTTGGAGATTTCAATATTCATCTCTCGTATTTGAGAGAACAATAGAAAGAAAATCAGTAAGGGTAAAAAGACTTACTTAAACAACACTATCAAACAAATTGACCTTACTGGTAAGTATAGAACATGCCATTTGACAATACAATGCACACTTTCCAAGCATACATGAAACATATGCTAAGCTGTAAAACACATCTCAATTCATTTTAAACACTTGATATCATGCCAAGTGCATTCTCTAAACACAATGGAATTCTGAGAAATCACCAGATAATTAAAAAATAAACATTATGTTTCTAAATAACTCAAAGGTCAAAGAAGAAATCATAAGGAAAATGAGAAAATATCTTCAATTGGATGAAAATAAAAACATAACTGAGTAGGGTGGCTCATGCCTGTAATCCCAGTACTTTGGGAGACTGAGGCAGGCAGATTGCTTGAGTCCAGGAGTTCAAGACCAACCTGGGTGATATGACAGAACCCTGTCTCTACAAAAAAGAAAATAAAAGTAAATAAATAAATAAATAAATAAAATAAAACATCAAAATTTATGAGATACAGCATTGGCATTGGCCATGGCTAATGGTTGAGATGTGAATAGTCAGAGACCTGGAGAAAACACAACTGGAGAACTGATAGTAGGCATGATGGACACAATGTAAGAATATTCATGTCACATATGATTACAGCGACAAGGAGAGTACCCATTAATTGATTAATCAGGTAGATAACATGACTCACCTTGTAGATGTCAAGTTCTTTTCCCAGCCAACGTCTTCTTATAAAATGGAATTCATGAACAAAGTGACCAGATTGCCACAATAGAGGTCATGCATGGGCTTAAAATCATTAATTTTGACTCACCAAGGTCAAGCTGGCTACT
>NW_012101366.1:4232302-4233712 GCF_000951045.1 Mandrillus leucophaeus
TGAAATAAAAAACAGCCTCTTTCTCTTCATCTTCACCAACACTAAAAATCATTTCATTAAAAAAACACAAAGTTGGCTGATGTAGTAGGAGAAAAATATAACTTAGAGATGTATTAATTTGTATTTTGGTAATTATTATGGCATTAAATAGATTTCTATGTTTATTAGTCATTTATATTTCTTTTTTTGTAAACTATCTACTGCCCACTCTAGTTGAGGGTGTTTATTATACTGATTTGGTAGCATGATTCTATGTTCTTTATCTCCCTCAATTAGTTGTTTGTTTTAAAGTTTTGACATGTAAAAGACCAAATATTCTATGTTGCCACATCTATTTGTGTTTTCTTTTAGCATTTCTTCCTTTGTGTGTAAACACACAGCCTTCTCCACCCTCAAAGTTATAAAAATACTCAAATACTTTATTTCCCTTCAAGTTTTTTATGGGTTCATCAAAATATTACTTTATGTTTCACCTAAAGTTTAAATATTGTGTTATGCATTACTATTGAGTAAAATAGCTTATTATTATGCAGACTCAAATAAGAATCTATCTTATTACTCTGAAACAGTTAATACATATTTTACAAGCTCAAAATGGAACAATTTGTGATGCTTTCTAATGTTCAAATCATAAATAGCTCGTATTTGCCACAATATATTGGGTTACAATATTTTCACTTTGTTCTTTCTTCATCTTTCTTTAAGGATTTGTCATATGCCAAATTAACCCCAAAATAGTGTTCCTTCTGTATTTAATCTACTATTTTTCATTGCAGATTTAGATAAATACAAATAATCCACCAGACTGAGGATTTAATCTACAACTTACTTATGCTTGAAAAGCTTATTCCTAAATTAATTTTGTGGTCGTATTTCCACACTCACTAAAAACAAGCAAAATGAAAATGGTTAGTAAAATGTTCAAATTTCTTCTGCCTACGGCTCTATTCCAGAGTTATATTCTTCTCTGCAAACAATGCTGTCCCAATATTTTGTTTTTTCTGGAAGCTTCCAAAAACTCTGCCAAGAAACTTTGATATCTTCTGGAATTTCTAACAGCTTGGAATTCATATTGATTTAGTTCTACATTAGGTGTTCTTAAGGATCTTTCCTCCTTAAATCAAAGATTGTAAAAAATTGAATTTAAATAAGAATGTACTTTGTCACTTGAGATTATCTCTAAAGTAGCCCCCCATGCCACTTAATTGTCATGCAAATGACTTCCTTTAGAAAGAAACTATATTTATACTACTTACAGTATATGACTATATATACCATATATTCAATCGTATATTATTGTGATCATTATGAAACTGCAAGGCTTGTCTTTGCCAGATTTAAGAGAAAAATATATCTAATTAATACACTGCTATACTTTTTAACTCAGCTTTATAGATTATGAAAAAAATG
>NW_012101366.1:4234212-4256695 GCF_000951045.1 Mandrillus leucophaeus
TTTTGCTTTTTTCAAGAGTTAAAATCATGCTTTTTGATTTAATCATGATTTTTCAGTTAACTGTACACATTGAAATTTGGAGGGTTTTTTTTTTTTTTAATATTTTTCAAATTCAAGTCACAGAAATTTGGAGTTTTCCATTAATGACAACTTCATGATTTGTGCTATAGGGAATGCTTTCTGAGAAATCAGATTAGTTAGCGACATCTTTCTATGATCTTTAATTGCATGTCTGACAATGTTTGCAAATAAGACTTTATTGCAGTCTTGGCTTGATAATGTGTTTTCGTAGCCTACCTATCTCAGGGGCACATTGAAAGGGTACATTTGGAAATAGTGAAGTTTGAATCAAAGTAATTACACTTTAAAGATTGGGGATCTTCATTACAATTATAAAAAGCCAATAATATAGTTTATTATTCTCCTATTTCAAGTCTTCGACTTGTAATCCTATAGTTTGCTGTACTGATTTATTCCACAGAGTGCTTTGAAAAGGGTAGCATCAGTAATTTTCATTTACAAATTACTGTGTCTTATTGTCAGTATCTTCTAAAATATTATTCTCAGCATATGTGATTCATGAAGACAGGCAGATGGTAAATTTCCCTTTGGCAAAATACATTAAAACTCTCATTCCGCCGTCCTTTTGCAAGTTCTTACTGTTATGAGCTCTTACTGTTAACAAATTGAGTGAGATAATGTCTTTAGGATTATGATACTTTGAAGAGAGAAGATAAATTCTTTTCTCTTGGTTATAGTTCAGTTACATTCACAGCAGCTATATATCACTGAAATGTTAAAGGTCGCGTGAATACCAGCTTGTAGCATATGCTCTCTTCATTTGTTCTACACAGCTACAGTTATGCATTTAGCTGGCAAGTTAAATCACGCCCTTCTCTGTTAGGTCACTAATAGCATTCAGGGAAAGCAAGCTCCTCTGACTATCACCATTAGGAACCATTTCACAGACAATAGAGCCAGACATTCAAAAAATCTGGGAGTCAAAACTAAATTATGGGAAGGCACGGCTGTCACCACATGAGAAATTTGAAGAAATAAGCAGTTATAAACCTTAACAATCTAAAGAAGCCTGAAAGCCTCATGCTTCTTTTTAGAAATGTATTTGGGAATCAATGTTTTCCCATCACTTATCTGATTTTGTGTTGGTTAATGACATAAAAGGTTAAGAATGTACATACATATAAATTGCAATAACTCACTCTGTCTCAGGGCTGAGAAGCTTCCTGGTGACCTCTTAGAGTATTCAAGCTGCAACAAAACCAAAATGAAGGCTCTGTGACTTTCCAACAAAGGAAAACACCAACCCCCAATAATCTTTATGAATATTTGTTTGGTTCTAATTAATTTTCCCAAAGCCATTAACAAATGACTGATTTGCCAATATGAAGTTTAATCTCTACAAATAAATGTATTACTGAAAAATAGTTTCTAAGGATGCTTGATTTTAATGTAAGCCTCCCCCCACAACCCTCCACCCCATTTCCCCTTTCTCTGCCTGTGTCCCTTCCTGTTTTCCCTCAGATTTCAGCTGCAACAAGAAGCTGGGGCAGGACAAATTGAACATCACTCAAAATTCTATTATGAGCTTTGTACAGAAACAACTACAGTTGATATGACAATGAAAAGCAGTCAGCTGAAACTAAATAATTAATGGAAACAAGTAAATTAGCTAAATTGGCTTTCAGAGAATCAGATGGACTGCTCCCTTTGTGTGCTTATCAATCCTCATAGGATGCAATAAGTGTTCAGGGGCAGAACCGTGTGAAAGCTGTGCCAGATAGCAACTTTCAGTTGCAACTATGAGACGGAAGCTGTCTCAAGACAACACAATCAGCAAACACCTAGCACTACAAGACATTGGCGAGACTTTGGGGTGTGGATAAAATGCGGTGAATCTGACATGCTGAGAATTAGAATCCTACGACCAGGGCACCTGGGGGATAGGTATGCTACCAAATGTGTAGCTCCAGCCCTTGCTGAGATATTGCTTGTGGTTCTAATCCTTCATTTTGTTTCTCTCCTCTTCTTATGTTTGGCATCACTAGGGCCACCACATATAACTGCACGGGATGCGTACGCCCTGCTCTAGAGAGCACCGTACATGCCAGCATCATAGTCCATGTGAAGTATACTCCTGCACAACTCTACATGGCCATGCTAACAACTGTGGTTTGAAAGTTTGTGTCCCCTCCAAAATGCATGTTAAAACTTAATTCACAATGGAACGGTATTAAGAAGTGGGCCTTTAGGAGGTGATTAGGATGAGATTTGTACCTTATGAAATGGCCGGAAAGAACCAACTAGGCTTCTTTGCATTTCTGTCCCTTTCATCTCTTCTGCCATGTGAGGACACAGCATTAATCCCTTTTGCGCGTCCACCATGTGAGGATTTAGCAAGAAGGTGCCATCCATGAAGCAGAGCAAGGCTTCACCAGACACCAAATCTGCTGGTACCTTGATCTTGAACTTCCCAGCCTCCAGAACTGTGAGAAATAAATTTCTATTATTTCTAAACCCAGTTTAATGTCTTTTGTTATAACAATTAACTAAGACAGAAATTGGTACTGAGGAGTGGGGTGTTGCTGTAACAAATACGTAAGAATGCAGACACAGCTTTGGAACTGGTAAATGAGTGGAGGCTGGGTCATGAAGAACTATTCCAGTGAGGACTAAGAAGAAGAGGAGAGCTTTAGGGAAAGTCTGGATCTTCTTTGAGATTACTTAACTGGCTGTGATCAGAACACTGATAGAAAGATTGACATTGAAGGCCATTCTGGGGCCAGGCATGCTGGCTCACACCTATAATTCTAACACTTTGGGAGACCAAGACAGGCAGAATCACTTGAGCTCAGGAGTTAAAGACCACCTAGGGCAACATGGCGAAACCTCATCCCTACTAAAAATACAAAAACTAGCCGGGTGTGGTGGCGTGGCCCTGTAGCCCCAGCTACTCAGGAGACTGAGATGGAAGAATCACCTGAGCTGGGAAGTTGAAGCTGCAGTGAGCTGAGATCACACCACTGCATTCCAGCCTGGACAATGGGAGTGAGACCCTGTCTCAAAAAAATTAACAAAATGAAAATGAAGGCCATCCTGATGAAGTCTTAGAAATGAGGAACAGAGTATTGGAAACTGGAGGAAAGGCCATCCTTCTTATGAAGTGGCAAAGAACTTGGCTGAATTGTGCCCACATCCTAGTGCTTTGTGGAAGACAGAGCTCAAGAGCAATGATCTAAGACATTTGACAGATGAAATCTCTAAACAAAGTGTTCAGGGTGCTGCATGGCTTCTGTTGACTGCTTATAGTAAAATACAAGGAGAGAGAAGCACATTAAAGATGAAATTTATAATCAAAAGGGAAGCAGAACTTAGAAAGTTTTCTGCCATGGATAGAATAAAAAAGCATGTTCAGGAGAGAACACCAGGTGTGGCCAAATGAATATTTGATAAAGGAAATTAGTATGGATCTAAGGAAACCAGATGTTATTCATCAAGACAATGGAAGAGTAACCCCAAACGAATTTAGAAGATCTTCGAGGTTGGCATTTCCATCACGGGCCCAGCATGCCAGGTCCTTGAGGGAAGAATGGTTTCAAAGGAGGGGCCCAGGGTGCCTGTAGAACCTCAAGACTTGCTGTCCAGGGTCACTTCAAGTCTCTGTTCCACACATTCCAGCCCAGCATACCTCAGCTGCACCAGCTGTGGCTCAAATGGACCCAGGTACAGCTCAGGCCACCGCTGTCAAGGCACAGATAGTAAACCATGGCAGCGTCCATTTGGTGCTAACTCTGCACTTGAATAAAAGATATAGTTGGCACTTTGTGTTTCAAATTTCACACTCTTTCCACTACACTATGTTGCTACTTCGAGATGAAGCACCCAAAAATATGAATTAGTTCAACTAACTCTTTTATGACACCACAAGAATACCAATAAGCTGCCTTTTGACATAGGCTTTTGTCCCTCACATCTTTATTTCTTTGGTCTCTGCTGCTGCTCTGACTTCTATTTTAATCAGCACATGTAACACTGGCTGTGACATGGACTCTGGGACCTGCCTCTCCCTCAACTACCTATGAGCTTGTCTACAGCCACATGTTGAAATGTCATCTTTATAAAATTTGTTTGTTAAAAAAAAAGTAAAAGACCACCAATACCTCAATAGGTAAATGTACAAACAGCATAACTTTCGAAAGAGAAGCTTCAACTAATCAACAAAAATATGGAAAACTGTTCAATGTCACTAGTAATTACAAATTTCAAATTAAAGATACCATTGCCTATCCACCAACCAGATTTCACCTCCTGGGGTTTGGTTTATTCACTTCAAGTGAAGTGTAATTTTGAGTATTAATTTTAGAAAGTTTTTAGCTAGTTTTCATCTGGAGATTCTACTAATAATTAATCTGGAATCTCTCCTAAGAAAAGAATCCTGTATATAAAAATTAACTGCATGCACAAAGATGTTTGTCATGCAGTTATTTATATTATGATGAAACTGAAAACAACTCAAAGTTTTGGTAATAGCTAATAGGGGAATAACTTAAACCACTGGATGTTAACTGGAAATAGTTTACACTCATAAAATTATATGAATTGTATAAAAATTTTTAAAATGCTTATAACACTGAGTGAAAAAATGCTCATAGAATTCTTATATCTATATAAAAAAATAAAAATCATCTATAGGATAAATATTGTAATTAAACACATCACAGAGTTAATCGTAACTAGCTGTACTTTTTGTAGTATCATAATTAATCACGCTTAAAAAAACCAAAATAAGGTTTATATTTGATTTATCCTATATAAAGGATTTATCCTACATGGAAGGACATATAGGGTAAATATTTGATTTAGAAAGGATATAAAGGATAAAATTTGATTTGATTTATCCTATATAGATTTTTATTTATCTGTTCCTTTTTAATACTAATATTTATACACAATCTTTACCAGCTTTATCTATGAGTTATTAAATGTTCATCCCACATCCTGTTTTTACATATTTGCTTTTCAAATTCATTCAGAAATTAGAAATCTCGACAGCTTTAATCTTCTAATGAGCTACTGATACCAGGATATTTGGGATTTTGTATCTTCAGACTATTTTTGCCTTTAAAAGTAATGGCAAAAACTGCAATTACTTTTACATCAATATTGACCCCATAATATACATCTCAACTTATGTATAACTTGCCTTGTGGGTAGTGCCATAGAAGTTTGTAACAAACAATATAAAGGCTGGATGCAATGATTCACATTTGTAATCCTAGCACTTTGGGAGGCCAGGGCCAGTGGATTGCTTGAGTCCAGGAGTTCAAGACCAGCCTGGGCAACTCGGTCTCTACAAAAAAAATACAAAAATTATCTGGGCATGGTAGCACATGCCTGTAGTCACAGTTACTTGGGAGGCTGAGGCAGGAGGATCACTTGAGCCCAGAAGGTAGAGGTTGCAGTGAGCCATGATCACGCCACTGTACTCCAGCCTGCATGACAGGGTGAGACCCTGTCTCAAAAACAAACAAACAAACAAACAAACCAACCCACACACAATATTAAAAAAAAAAAAACTATTCAAAAGTGAGTATATTTTGTAAGAAAAGTTTTTTAAATCATGTAGAAAAATTTGGAAACTGGAGAATATGTTTGGATGTTTCAAATTTTTCTTTTCATTACAGTGCTTCCTTTTAGAGTTGGAAAGTTTCAGTGTACATATTTTATTATTCTATATTGAATTTGTATTATAGTGATTTCTGCTGTTCTAGACATCTTTAACCATCAGTTTTCTGAACCACACCCCTAATAATCTATTTCAAAGTTAAGTGCCAAAATACCATCAAAAACTATGCACTTTATTCTTAAATAGAGAAACACTGCCAGTTCATGAAACTTCTCTAAACTGAGATGTGTGTTAAACTTATTGCCTTGACAAACTTGGTCATATGATTTCCAATAGTATTTGTTGAGATAATAAACAAATAACAGATTAGATCCAGCTGATATACTAAGAAATGACAAGTATAAAGAGCTGAATTCTCTATTGTAAACAACAGAATCCTTTCCCTTTAGTTTAAATAAAGGGATTTATAATGCCATATATTTGTCCTGTAAGATCACTGGAAGAGCTATAGAAAAAGACTATAGACCTAGGAATGGTACACAGGGCCGCATCCCACAGCAAGCCCACCTAAGGCACTGCTGTGCCTACTGCACTCAGGAAACTGCTGAATCAGAATTATTATTAGTTTTTTGGGCTTTTTTTGAGGTGGAGTTTCACTCTGTTGCCCAGGCTGGAGTGCAGTGGTGCAATCTCAGCTCACTGCAGCCTCTGCCTACTGGGGTCAAGCGATTCTCCTGCCTCAGCCTCCTGAGTAGCTGGGATTAGAGGCATGTGCCACCATGCCTGGCTAATTTTTGTATTTTTAGTAGAAACGAGGTTTCACCATGTTTGGTCAGGCTGGTCTCAAACTCCTGATCTCGTGGTCTGCCTGCCTCGGCCTCCCAAAGTGCTGGGATTGCAGGCATGAGCCACCGCGCCTGTCCTACCTTACGATTTTTAAGTCTCTTCTCTCCCCAGAAGTGTGAAGCAGAGTCCTTGGGCTCCTTGAGTGTTTGATAAGATAGGTTGTATCTAGACAAAGAGCTATTTCTCTGCCTACCATAATATTACTCTTTTTCTTAGCAATCATCCCATTAAGTGGGTATTTTTTATTTACTACCATTTCTCTATATTTTTGTGAATGAGAAAAGAACCTAAGTATCTCAGGTGACATAGCTTGGGCTCAAAATTGTGGTGTTGGTTTTCTCCCTAAGATAGTCAAAGCTTTGTGCAGACTATCCTACGGCTGTTTGAATCATTGTTAAAGCGTCTCTGGTACAGCCATATTCTAAGACTGGTACAATGAGTTGTGTTCCTGTGCCCCTCCCAGGATCCTCCTAAACATTTGGGGAGACATCTATACTTCTTGATAGCCTACAAAATTGGACCTCTAACTATTGTTATGTAAGTCTTAAAAGGAAGGGGTGACCTCTAAAGTCTGGAGACCTTGAGGATACTTGGGGTTTCATTTTTTTAACTTTTATTTTAGGTTCAGGGGTACATGTGTAGGTTTGTCCTATAGGTAAACTCATGTCATGGGGATTTGTTGTACAGATTACTTTGTCACCCAAGTACTAAGCCTAGTGCCCAATAGTAATTTTTTCTGATCCTCTCTCTCCTCCCATCCTCCACCCTCAAGTAGGCCCCATTGTCTGTTGTTCCCCTCTTTGTGTCCATGCGTTCTCAGCATTTAGCTCCCACTTAATAAGTGAGAACATGCGGTATTTGGTTTTCTGTTCCTGCATTAGTTTGCTAAAGACAATAGCCTCCAGTTCCATGCATGTTCCCACAACTGACATGATCTTATTCTTTTTTATGGCTGCATAGTATTCCATGCTGTATATGTACCATATTTCCTTTATCCAATATGTCAATGACAGGCATTTTATTCCATGTCTTTGCTATTGTGAATAGTGCTGCAAAAAACATTCACATGCATGTGTTTTTATGGTAGAATATATTCCTCTGGGCATATACTCAGTAATGGGATTGCTGGGTCAAATGGTAGTTCTGTTTTTAGCTCTCTAAGGAATCACCACACTGCTTTCCACAATGGTTGAACTAATTTACACTCCCACCAACATTGTGTAAGTGTTCCCTTTTCTCCAAATGTTATTTTTTAACTGTTTAACAATAGCCATTCTGACTGGTGTGAGATGGTATCTCCTTGTGATTTTGATTTGCATTTTCTAATGATTGTTATATTGAGCCTTTTTTCAAATGCTTTTTACCACATAGACAACCCTGAAATAAGGCCACACACCTACAACCAACTGATCTTCGACAAAACTGACAAAAAAAAAAAAAAAAAAAAAAAAAACAAGCAATAGGGAAAAGGCCCTCTATTTGATAAATGGTGCTGGGATAACTGGCTAGCCATATGTGGAAAATTGAAGCTGGACCTCTTCCTTACGCCATACACAAAAATCAACTAAAGATGGATTAAAGATTTAAATGTAAAACCCAAAACTATGAAAACCCTGGAAGACAACCTAGGCAATACAATTCTGGAGATTGGAATGGGCAAACATGTCATGAAGAACATACCAAAAGCAATTGCAACAAAAGCAAAAATCGACAAGTGGGATCTAATTAAACGTAAGAGCTTCTGCACAGCAAAAGAAACTATTAACAGAGTAAACAGACAAAGTAAAGAATGGGAGAAAATATTTGGAAACTCTGCATCTGACAAAGGTCTACTATCCAGCATCTATAAAGGACTTAAAAAAAGTTACAAGAAAAAAAAAACCCCAAAGTGAGCAAAGGACATGAACAGATACTTTTCAAAAGAAGACATACATAGGATTTCAATTTTTAAAACAATTCAGGAGATATACACTACAATGAACAGCAGCTGCTTATTCAATATTAACCTCAACCTAACTAACCTGACTTTAGATTGGTCTTGTACTATATTCAGTAACAGTAACTTCCAAAACCGACTTTGTTATCTCAGGGTGGAATGAGGCAGAGAGTTAGTATTTTTTCAGTAGTTTCAAAAGTACTTCAAATAGATGATACCCAGATGTTTAGAACAGTAAATTGAAAATGAAATAGTTCCATACAATGCTAGCTTTACAATCTGAAAATTAAAAACTCTAAAGCAATAGCAATGTTGGAATTTTGTGGTTTAATATAGTTATAGATTGGCATGTTGGGAAATAATAGTTGAATAATGCAGAAGAATTTTTCTATTATAGAAGCACTAACCCTTGACTGTTATAACCTGCCTTCCTGGCCAGATCATTCAGCCATGAATAACTAGTCCTATTAGTCCATTCAAGGCTGTTTGCTAATAAGGCTCAGGCAATTTCTATACAAATAGAAAACATGATATCAAGAAACCAAGGGATTTCAAAAAGAATAGTATACCTCTACTCTCGCTGTAATAATCAAAAACCCAACTCCTAAAAGAAAAAAGTACTCCCTATGAAGTAATAATAATTTTATGTCTAAAGCCTGTTGATCTAAAAACTAATAATCTTAGTAGGAATCATATAGAACATAGCAAGCAGTAAATTTTCCTGATAAAATCTACATTAAAATTATTACATTAAAATAGGCACTCTTATAAGACCTATAATGTCAGGTTGTAATGCATACACGAGGGTTAGTGTTAATTCTGAGATATCTCTAAATAACCTTTTTAAAAGGTTTCATCCTATGCATTCTCTTGTGCAATGCCAGAATTTTGTTTGTTTGTTAATAAAAAGTAAAAGGTAACCTGTTTTCCCATCGTGTGTTTTCCCATACTATGCAGGCATAAAAAAGAATAAGACCATATCATTTGTGGGAACATGCATGGAACTGGAGGCTATTATCTTTAGCAAACTAATGCAGGAACAGAAAACCAAATACCGCATGTTCTCACTTATTAAGTGGGAGTTAAATGCTGAGAACGCATGGACACAAAGAGAGGAACAGACAATGGGGCCTACTTGAGGGTGGAGGATGGGAGGAGAGAGAGGATCAGAAAAAATTACTATTGGGCACTAGGCTTAGTACTCGGGTGATAAAGTAATCTGTACAACAAATCCCCATGACATGAGTTTACCTATATGACAAACCTACACATGTACCCCTGAACCTAAAATAAATGTTAAAAAATGAAACCCCAATATCTAAAGGAATTTAGAGCACTTAGAGCACTTGGATAGACAGATTTGTAAAAATTAACCACCTACTAGACTTCCAGTAATGGTGACTAGAATCTATCCATCATTAAAAATTTTTAACAGGATTTTAAAAAAATGTAAGATGCCGGAAATATCCAAAAGCAGATGAAAGCCATTGAATAGTTAATTCTTAAAAATCTGCAATTGGAAGGATAATAATTTTCAGTGTGTAGCTTTCTGTCGTGTGGGCACTTGCCAATCCCCAAAGCCATGGTTGTGAGACAGGAGTAGTGGAAATTATAGTCTTACAAGCTGAAGGTGTCAGAGATCAAAGTTCATGGCTGGAAAAACAAGCAGAATTTTAAAGGAAAGATTCTAGCTGCAGGAGAACTACAAATGAATGAAGACTCAAATTCTAAGTACAGTACGGCCTCTGTATCTGTGATCTGTGCATCTGTGGAGTAACCAACAGCAAATCAAAAATATTCAAACAAATTGCATCTGTACTGAACATGTACAGATTTTTTTCTTGTCATTCTTTCCTAAACAATGCAACTATTTACATAGCATTTACATTAAGTATTATAAGTAATCTAAAAATTTTAATATTTATTTATAAATATAAATTTATACTAAATATAAATCATCTACAATAATTAAAATAATTATTTAGACAATAATTCTAGAATAATTTAAATAATAAAGTATTGTGTAAATAGTACTTAATTTAAATACTAGATTAAATATTATAAGTAATCTATAAATAATTTAAATATTGAAAAAGTAGGACCAGGCAGAGTGGCTCATGCCTATAATTCCAGCACTTTGGAAGGCTAAAGTGGCTAACTGCTTCAGCCCAGATCAGCATGGGCAATATGGCAAAACCTAGTCTACAAAACGTACAAAAATTTGTTGGGCATGGTGGTGTTACTAGTGGAAGATGTCCAGGTTCTTGGTGTTTTGAACAAAGAATTGGACAAAACACACAAACACAGCAAAGAAAGAATGAAGCAACAAAAGCAAAGATTTATTGAAAACAAAAGTTCACTCCACAGGGTGGTAGCAGGCTCAAGCAGGCAGCTCAAGAGCACTGGTTACAGAATTTTCTGGGGTTTAAATACTCCCTAGAGTTTTCCCATTGTTTACTTGGTGTAAACTCTATGTAAATGAAGTAGTGGTCTGCGATCAATCTGATTGGTTGCAGAAAGTGACCAATCAGAGGCTGAAGTGAAGTTATAACGTTACACCCTATGCAAACATCTGACCGGTTGCAGAAAACAATCAATCAATTGGAGGCTGAAGTGTAGTTACAAGGTTATTCTCCTACGCAAATGAAGACTTGGCCCATGACCAGCCTGATTGGTTGTGGGAGTAGACCAATCAGATATACTTTCAATTTCTCATCTGCCACACAGAAAAAGGAGGGAGTTGCAAAGGGAGTAGCCTCTGGTTCCTTTGCTACTTGGGCATGGAAGGTTGGGGTTTTCCTTTTGATTTAGTACTAGGAAGTCAGCATGAAGCAGCCTTACATTCCCTACCTCCATACCCTATTCTCCTCCTCAGTGGTGCACACCTATAGTCCCTGCTACATGGGAGGCCAGAGCACGAGGATCACTTGAGCCCAGGTCATGGCAGCAGTGAGCCCTGATTGCACCAGTGCCCTCCAGCCTGGGAGACAGAGTGAGAGCCTGTCTCAAAAAATAAATTAATTAATTAAAAAACACAGAAAGTTCTGTGGAGGCTAGATGCAAATTCTATGTCATTTTATATCAGAGACATGAGCACCTATAGATAATATTGGTCCAAGGGAAGTCCTGGAACCAACTCCCTGCAAGGGAGTAGATAACTACATAAACTCTGCCAAAATCCCTGGCTGATAGATTAAATATTCCCCCAAGTGGCCCAGAGGAGGGGAAAAAGCAGGGATCAGAGAGGAATTGGCTCCTGCAAAGTGGACACACACAGGGCTTGCTCTGTGGGTTTGCTATTTTGTTTTGTTCTTAACTGATGGTATAACTCACGCACAGAAAGCCAACAGCTTACATATTTGAAGTATGTACAGACTTGAAATATCAGAGGATAAAGCGTAAGACTAGTGGAAGAACTTAAAATTCCTTGCCTAAAATCAAGAAAGCCCAAGCAAAAGTGCCTCCATCTCTGCCCAACCCCTAGCCAACTAGTGTTAAGGGTTCTTGGGGTGTCACTTTGCCAGCCAGAAACCTCTGTGGCCAGTGATGCCTTTGCCTGAGTTTTGCTCCACCCACTGAGCCTAGCAGACTGGCACCACTGACCTGGATCCCAGACCTGCCAAGGATGAGCCAGGCACAGAGCAGTGAAGGGTGTGTGAATGAGCATGGGGTCCAGCCACTGTGCATAGCTGGGCACACTGGCTGCAGTGGGGCAGGCACTCCAGGTGCCAGCATGGGCACTGGCTCCCCAAGAGGCTGCAGCTGGACCATAGCTGGCACTGGGGAACGTGTTGGTGCCCAGAAGCTTGGAGCCTTCCAGGAACCACAGAACCCCAAAAACAGTCACAGCCCTGGCACTGGGAGCCCCCAGGTCTGGGCTCCCCAAAGGACCATAGCTCTTTTCTCCTTTGCTTTGCCCACAACATGGCAAGCAAGGGGCATATTTCAGTCCTGTTTTTGTTACTGCTGTTTTTGCCCTGCCATTTGGCAGGTCCCAAGTTCTTGTCCTCCATCCAGGAAGAATGAGGTACACAGACAAGTGGAGGGTGAGCAAGACAAAGAGGAGCTTTATTGAGCAATAGAACAGCTCAAAATAGACCCTCAATGGGTAGCTCCTCTTTGAAGCCAGGGTGTCCCAAGGAGTGTTCAACTCTTAGCAGAGAGGGGAGCTTCTCTCTGTTAGGCAGGTCCTTCTAACGAGTTTTCAGCTCTTAGCAGAGAGGGTAGCTCCTCTCTGCAGCTGGTCATCCCATCATCTCTCCCTCCTCTTCTCGAGTCTGGCTGAGACTGGGCCTTTTATGGGCCTCAGAGGGGAGAAAGTGCTTGCAGATTGGTCCATGGGTGGCCATGGGTGGGCTGAAAAAGGCATCACAAGTTCCCTCTCTGTTCTACAGGACTGGCAGCCCAGCCCCCAGGCTTCAGGCTCTCCTTTGTTTGAAGGTAGGGCTTCACCAGGAACCCCAACCCCTTCTGTCCAGGAGCCTGAGTCTGCCTCCTGCCACCCTTCCTGGTGCCCAAGCTGTTTGTGCCAAGGGGCTCCCGCAGGCCAGCACCGAGCTGCCCTCAGCACACCCCTCAGCCTCCCTCCCATGTTCATTGGTGCCCAAAGTTTGGAGGGTACCAAGGTAGCAGGAGGCTGATGTGTCAGCGCTGCCCTGAGTGTGCACGCACAAAATCAGTCAGGGTGGGAAAGCGCAGGGGTTCAGCTTCGACTTTGCTCCCTTATCGGAGCAGGAGCTGACAGGCGGGAGAGGCCAGTCAGCAGGATTAGACACCTCTGAGCCCGCAGGGAGAAGGGGGGCCTTTCCAGGTCCCCAAGAGTGCAGATATGCCTGGGTCTGCAGTCACAACTTGGGCAGCTGCAGCTGCGGGGCTCCTGCCTGCTCCTGGCCCCCGCTTGCTCTATGAAGCAGGGCACTGCCCCAGGCCCAGCTCCACCTTGGAGTCCCCCTCTGCCTGCCCCTCTGTGCCCAACTGCACTGTTCCCCCACCGGGGGACAACTCGCCCGGCCCATGGCGGAGACCCCCAGGGCGACAGGCAAGGTGCAGGTGGCCCGGCAGCCCTAGCCAACCCCCGCACAAACGAACCCCATGTTCCCATGGCCAGCCCTGCGAGTCCTGACTATGCCGTTGGCCAGGTGCTCATGGAACCCCGGGACACAGCCAGGAGTGAGGTTGAGGCTGTGGTGGAGGCTCCAGACCTGGGAGGGGGTCCTGCCTGGCCGTGCAAGGGCGGAGGTAGAGCAGTACCTTCGTCGGAGATGCGGGGTACAGGGGACCCACTGCCACCTCTGCTGCTCCCACAGTTGCTCCTGCCACCACTACTCGAGCCTCCGTGCTGTGGTCAGCGTAGAGATAGCAGCAGCCACTCCAGATGGCCTCCTGCTGCCATCACTACCAAATTACACAAACAGGAGGGAAACTTACATGAAGCCATGCATAAAAAAAGAAGTGATAGGAAACCAAAAGAACAGGGCACAGCAATCACTTGCTGTATTCACAGGAAAGATAGTTTGCAGTTTGTTTCCGGGCAAGTTAACTTTTTACTAGAACAAAAAAATTAACAATTTTCAGAAGAATAAGAAAGAATTTAGAGTTGCTACATTTCATAATCTGAAAACATATCCAGTTTTCAATCATGTAAACAAACAGCCCTATGAGACCTATAATCAAAAAGAAAGAGAGGGGGAAAAAAAAAGGCAAAATCAATAAAAAGTGACTTTGAGTTGACCTAGATGTTGAATTTAGCAGTTGGAGACTTCTAAGCTATATATACATATTATTCTTCCAAGAATTAAAGATAAATATGATACCAATGAATAAATAGGAATCTCAACAAACAAGACTGAAATTTTATAGCTGAAAATTTTAACAAATTTTTGAAATGTATTAGATGGGCTGAGTGATAGATTAAAAATGAAAGAAGGATGCATATAAAAGCTAATTGAAATTACAAAATTTGGAGAAGACAGAAAAAAGACACTAAAGAAAAAATAAACAGAGCCTTAGGATCTATGAAACAGTAGCAAATGATGCGAATCACTAGAATTCCATAGAAAAAGAAGAAAAAAAATTGAAGAAATAATTTAATAGAAAATGCTAATAGGTCAAAGAAGCCCAACAAATCCAAAGTGAATAAATACAAAATCTTCTTAAATCATAATCAAACTGCTGAATGCCAAAAATAAAGAGAAAATCTTGGAATCGGAGTAAAACAACCCATCCAATTAGAAAAACAATGATAGATTAATGGCCCTAAATACAACCATATTACTAATTACATGGACTGTGAGTGAACTAACACTCTTACCAAAAGAGAAAGATTAGCAGGCTGAATTTAAAAAAGAAAAATCAACTCTATACTGTCTAAAAGAGATGCATTCCAGTAGGGAGATTATAGTTAACAATAATTTATTGTATATTTCAAAATAGCTAGAAGAATTATGTTCCCAAAACAAAGAAAGATAAATGTTTGAGGTAATGAATATTTCCAGTTATCCTGATTTGATCATTATACATTGCATACATGTAGCAAAATATTACATGTACTCCCAAAATACATACAACTATTATATATCAATAAAAACACAAAAAAAAGATGTACTCTAAATTATAAGAAATAGGTTAAAATGATTTTAAAAAGATATAGCATGTAAGAATAAGCATAAGAAAAGCAGAATAGACCCAAAAGACTTCAATAACAAGTGTTATTAGAGGCAAGAAAGTATACTTTATAATGGCATTATGTATCATTTCTATACTTACATACACATATATCAGGAAGATATATCAATGAAAAACATGTACATATGTAATAACTGAGCTTCAAAATATAAGAAACAAAGCTTACATAAATAAAGGTAGAAATAGACAAATCCACAATCATAGCTGATTTTAACACCCAATTCCCAGTAACTGACAGAACAAGTAAACCAAAAAATCAAGGAAAATATAGAAAATCTGAATGACATTATCAACTATCTTAATCTAATTGATGTTTAGAAAACATTATATTTAACAGCTGCAGAAAATCTCTTCTTTACATGTGCACATGGAATGTTCACCCAAAAAGACCATATACAGAGCTAATAAAGAAGTTCCAATTTATTTGAAAACACTGAAATTTTACAGTATGTTCTCTAGTTATGATGTAATTAAACTAGAAATTAACAATAAAATATCAACAAACCTCAAATATATGAAAATTAAACAATTTACTTTGATACAAACCACAGATCAAAGAAATAATTACATCGAAAATTAGAAAATATTTTTCAACTGAATGGTCATGAACATTTGTCAGATGCTGCTAAAGCAATGCTTAGAGGAAAATGTATAGCACTAAATGCTTCTATTAGAAAAGGGGAAAGATCTCAAATCAATCATCTAAGCTCCCACCTTAGGAAACTAGGCTAAAAGGAGGGGTTAAGCAAATTAAACCCGAAGTAAATAGAAGGAAGAAAAGAATAAGATTAGGGAAGAAATCAATAAAATTTAAAAAACAGATGAACAATGAGGAAAAGTAACATAATCAAAAGTTGACTCTATGAAAAGATTAATAAAATTGATAAACCTCTAGTTAGAAGTTAGACTGCTCAAGAAAAGGGGCATAAATTTTCAATATCAATAATAAAAGACATCCAGGCATGGTGGCATGTGCCTATAATTCCAGTTACTCCAGAGGCTGAGGCAGAAGTATCTCTTGAGCCTAGGAATTCAAGACCAGCCTGTGCAACATAGTGAGACCGCCATCTTTAAAAAATAAAAAATAAATAAAAATAAAAAACAAGACAAAATAGACAAAAGACCAAAGAAGATACATACATGGCAAATAAACACATGAAAAGATGCTAACCATCGTCAGTTGTGAGGGAATTACAAATTTAAACCACTGTGAGATAACCCTACACACATTAGAATGGCTAAAATATGTTTGTTTTACTTTATTAATTTCGGCTCTTTATTATTACTTCTGCATTTGGGGGTTTACTCTACTGTTCTTTTCCTGACTTTTGAGATGGGTGCTTGGATCATTGAATTTCAGCTTTAATGTATCCCTATGTAAGCTAATATATAACCTAGAAAAGTAGAAAATTGATGACCTTTTGCATCCTAGTTTTTTAATATACTTAAAGTCCTAGGGCTAATTATGGGATAACGAGTAATAGACCAAAAAAAATAAAAGCCAGGTCTCTTGATTCTTATTTAAGTACTTCTTCTATTTTATAAACTTGATAACAATGGCCTCATCTTATAAACTTGGCAACAAAGGTTTCTCATGATTTTGTGGTGATGATGATGATGATGATAGCTTTTACTGACTGCCTTCTATGTGCTATTGATAGCATGTGTCTATAGCTATTGATAACATGGTTGGCATTCAAATCTAAATCAAACCTTAGTCTCTACATTTTTCTGTGTATAGCCTAGGTGTATGGTAAACTATACCATCTAGGTTTGTATAAGTACACTCTGTGATGTTTGCATAAGGACAGAATTGCCTAATGCCCATTCTTTCTTCTTTTTTTTTTTTGGAGACAGTCTCGCTCTGTCACCCAGCCTGGAGTTCAGTGGTATGATCTCAGCTCACTACAACCTGTGCCTCCAGGTTTGAGTGAATCTCCTGCCTCAGCCTCCTGAGTAGCTGGGATTACACGCACCCACCACCACCCTCCGCTAATTTTTGTAGTTTTAGTAGAGATGGGGTTTCGTACCTATTGCTTCATATGTGCTAGCACAGAGGAATCAGCGAAAAAGTAATCAACTTCTTAGTTATTGAATTGCGAAAGCCAGAGTTAAGGTCTGAAATAATAATTTAAAAATTGGTTTGAACATCTCCACCGCTCACGGCCAAATGCCACATTTCTAAGAAGGTATCCCCACCGTTAAGGCATGCATGAGTTTTCAGAGGTAAAGGCACAGAGCTCATTGAAAGGGTTAAGCAAGCGAAAGGGGTCAAGGAGGAGGCTTCAGATAAAAGGGCCAATGAAGTTAGAGATAACAGGGGAAATGGTAAATTTAGAGAGAATCTAAGGGGAGAGGAAAATAATTAAGGTAAATGAGGGAATTCCAAGATGGCCAGTGGGTAATACATGTTTATAGGTCATGAAAGAAGTACAAAATCAGAAACTGTGTTTACCAAGCCCCCTAGGGTGCTGTGATACAAACTAAAGTTTGAAAACCACTGAGCTGTAGAATTGGTGCAATGTGGAGAAGAGATACAAATGTACAGAACCAAGGATAGTACTGCTAACACATGGTGGATCTTAAATAGACTTTTGTCTGTCACCTCTATCCCTTCATTCCTACCTTCACTCTGTTCTTCCTCAGCTAACCTTCCTCTAGCCTTTCTTCCTGTTTCTCAGCAATTCTCTTCCTTCTTTCTTCCCCATTCCATCACAAAGAAACACTCCAACATACTTAACTCTCCTAGGCCAATTATTGATAATGTGGTCCACATGGTGATAAAAGAACCAATTAGTCCAAATGCATTTTCCTTTCACAGAACAAAAAAAGAGCTAACTGGCTATTTAAAGTCATGTAGAAACCTCCACACACAAAGCCCAATTATTTGGCTGAATTTTTCACTTTCCAATTGCTTCTGTTGGTGCTATGTAGACAAAACCTAAACTAATTACTCTGTAGGTTTCTGGCTCTAACAGTACCAACAGAATGTGGAAGTCATAGATTGAAGATGCAGCCAAATGGGGTTCCTGGGAAAGGAAATAAGCAATGGTTTTTCCCTAAATGTGGGTCCATATTTATTTCTAGTAAAAGCACATAATGAAAATTGCTATGTATACTTGCTGACAAACACATTGAAATGAACAGAGCATCATTACTTGGCACAATACAGTTTTTACTCCATAGCTCTTGTTTGTATAACATTTTCATCATTTACCAGAACTTTGTTTTTCTAATCACTAGATTGATAGAAGTAAATATGGAGTATCAGGAAGAAAGAAAAAGCTTGAAAACAACCAAGTGCCATGCTTTTATCAATCCCATTGCTTAATTGATAATCAGTGCATTTCCATTCAGTTTTAAACCAATTATTGTGATTTAGCTGTACAAAAGAAAACTCTCCTTGTAAGCTATTTGAAGTACTAGAAATAACTTAAAATGCCATAATTGACATAGATTTGTATTAGGCAGATTATGCACAATCAAGTATCAATTCTATTTGGGCAATTGTCAAGAAGCCTTAAAAATATTGTCAGGAGAGTTTGTACTGTGATATATGGAATCGTTTTAACCCTTTTAATATCTTCCTGGTTTAAAATGTTTTTAGCACTGAGGGACTTATCAATCTTTATCTCATTTCTTCTAGGTCTATTTTTCAACGGCCCCCTGGTGTGCTGGCTTCCCTTCATGAAGGGTCAGCCTGTATTTCCTGTACTATTCTCCACATCAGACAAAGAGGATATAAACAGTCTCAGAATCCCAGCACTGATTGCTGGGCTCCTGTGGCTCTCCTGAATTAAAATCCTCATGGCTTTGAGGAAATAGGTGAGGGCTTCTTTCTAAATTGGGAACCATATTTAGGAACTCAGGCGTGGTCCTCTGATTAATTTTCTTTTTTTTCTCTTTCTTTCTTCTTTTATTGTTATTATTATTACTATTGTACATTTTATAAAGATGTGCAAAGTATCAAGTATTGTTGAGTAAATCTCCACCCAAAAATTCAACCATGTAAAATGCGAGGTTATTGCCAGGTTGGTGAAATGATCTGAGCTGGCCAAATTGTAACCAGGCAGCTGGGAGTTCCAGAGCCAGGGAGACAATTGCCAGTTACACTGTATCTGAAATTTACATTACTGTGGCATTTTTGAATATTTTTACATATATTACATCAGTTAATTTTGACAAAAACCTTATGAGGGAGATATGTCTGTTACTCCCATTTGACAGATGAGAATGTTGCCATTCAACGAGATCAGATACTTTGCATAAGGAAACAGATCATTGTCATTCTCATCTCTAGCCCAGATGTGACTCACTCAAGAGCCCTAGCTTTCATCCACCATTCTGTAATTTCCTGTCTTTGTCACTCTCCTTAAAGCTAAAAACCTTACCCAGAACCCCAGCTTAGTGTAAAGACAGACTTTCCCAATAACCACCAGAAGTTCCCAAAACTGCAGAACTCTGCCTCCCCTTTGCCCCCTCCCCAGTGTTAAGCTCTTTCTGCCTGGTAAGACCTTATAACCTCTTTCAGGAACCACCACTTTCATGTTGAGTGCCGTTTGAATCACACCAAGTGATGCTAGCACTTAGGATGTGGTCTTAACCAAGTAGCTTGGCCTCTCTTACCTCAGCTTCCTCTTCAGCAAAATGAATATAATAATAATAATGTACTTTCATCATGTAAAATCACAGATAGCATAGATGTAAAGCCCCTGCCCTAGTACCTTAGGAACCTAGGTGCTCAATCAATGAATGGTACCATCCTTGTTTTTGCCAGTGCAGCTACCAGTTTCTCTATAGTTCTTTTTTCTTAAATTTTTTAAATTATTGTACTTTAAGTTCTGGGGTACATTTGCCAAACGTGCAGGTTTGTTACATAGGCATACACGTGCCATGGTGGTTTGCTGCACTCATCAACACATCATCTATATTAGGTATTCCTCCTAATGCTATCCCTCCCATTGCCCCCCACCCCCTGACAGGCCCTGGTGTGTAATGTTCCCCTCCCTGTGTGCATGTGTTGTCATTGTTCAACTCACACTTATGAGTGAGAACATGCAGTGTGTGGTTTTCTGTTCCTGTGTTAGTTTGCTGAGAATGATGGTTTCCAGCTTCATTCATGTCCCTGCAAAAGACATGAACTCATTCTTTTTTATGGCTGCATAGTATTCCATGGTGTATATGTGCCACATTTTCTTTAATCAGTCTATCATTGATGGGCATTTGGGTTGTTTCGAAGTCTTTGTCATTGTGAATAGTGCTGCAATAAACATACATGTGCATGTGTCTTTACTGTAGAATGATTTATAATCCTTTGGGTATATACCCGTAATGGGATTGCTGGGTCAAATGGTATTTCTGGTTCTAGAACCTTGAGGAATCACCACACCATCTTCCATAATAGTTGAACTAATTTACACTCCCACCAACAGTGTAAAAGCATTCCTATTTCTCCATATCCTTGCCAACATCTGTTGTCTCCTGACTTTTTAATAATCACCATTCTAACTGGAGTGAGATGGTATGTCATTGTGGTTTTGGTTTGCATTTCTCTAATGACCAGCGATCATGAGCCTTTTTTCGTGTTTGTTGGCTGTATAAATGTCTTCTTTTGAGAAGTGTCTGTTCATATCCTTCACCCACTTTTTGATGGGGTTGTTTTATTCTTGTAAATTTGTTTAAGTTCCTTGTAGATTCTGGATATTAGCACTTTGTCAGATAGCTAGATTGCAAAAGTTTTCTCCCATTCTGTAGATTGCCTGTTCACTCCACTGACAGTTTCTTTTGCTGTGCAGAAGCTCTTTAGTTTAATTAGATCCCATTTGTCTATTTTGGCTTTTGTTGACGTAGCTTTTGGTGTTTTAGTCATGAAGTCTGTCCATGCCTATGTCCTAAATGGTACTGCCTAGGTTTTCATCTAGAGTTTTTATAGTTTTAGGTCTTACATTTAAATCTTTAATCCATCTTGAGTTAATTTTTGTACGAGGTGTAAGGAAGGGGTCCAGTTTCAGTTTTCTGCATATGGCTAGCCATTTTTCCCAGCGCCATTTATTAAATAGAGAATCCTATCCCCATTGCTTGTTTTTGTCAGGTTTGTCAAAGATCAGATGGTTGTAGATGTGTGGTGTTATTTCTTAGGCCTCTGTTCTGTTCTACTGGTCTATATATCTGTTTTGGTACCAGTACCATGCTGTTTTGGTTACTGTAGCCTTGTAGTATAGTTTGAAGGCAGGTAGTGTAATGCCTCCAGCTTTGTTCTTTTTACTTAGGATTGTCTTGGCTATGCAGACTCTTTTTAGGTTCCATATGAAATTTAAAGTAGTTTTTTCTAATTCTGTGAAGAACGTCAATGGTAGCTTGATGGCAATAGCATTGAATCTATAAATTACTTTGGGCAGTATGGCCATTTTCACGATATTGATTCTTCCTATCCATGGGCATGGAATGTTCTTCCATTTGTTTGTTTCCTCTCTTCCTTCCTTGAGCCGTGGTTTGTAGTTCTCCTTGAAGAGGTCCTTCACATCCCTTGTAAGTTGTATTCCTAGGTATTTTACTCTCTTTGTAGCAATTGTGAATGGGAGTTCACTCATGATTTGGCTCTCTATTATTGGTGTATAGAAATTCTTGTGATTTTGCACATTGAGTTTGTATGCTGAGACTTTGCCAAAGTTGCTTATCAGCTTAAGAAGTTTTGGGGCTGAGACAATGGGGTTTTCTAAATATACAATTTTGTCATCTGCAAACAGAGATAATTTGACTTCCTCTCTTCCTATTTGAATACCTTCATTTCTTTCTCTTGCTTGATTGCCCTGGCCAGAACTTCCAATACTATGTTGAATAGGAGTGGTGAGAGAGGGCGTCCTCGTCTTTTGCCAGTTTTCAAAGGGAATGCTTCCAGCTTTTGCGCATTCAGTATGATATTGGCATGAGTTTGTCATAAATAGCTCTTATTATTTTGAGATATGTTTCATTAATACCTAGTTTATTAAGAGGTTTTAGCATGAAGGGGTGTTGAATTTTGTCAAAGGCCTTTTCTGCATCTATTGAGATAATCATGTAGTTTTTGTCATTGGTTCTGTTTATGTGATGAATTATGTTTTTTGACTTGCGTATGTTGAACCAGATTTGCATTCCAGGGATGAAGCCGACGTGATCGTGGTGGATAACTTTTTAATGTGCTGCTGCTGGATTCGATTTGCCAGTATTTTATTGAGGATTTTCGCATCGGTGTTCATCAGGGATAATGGCCTGAAATTATCTTTTTTTGTTGTGTCTCTGCCAGGTTTTGGTATCAGGATGATGCTGGCCTCATAAAATGAGTTAGGGAGGAGTTCCTCTTTTTGTGTTGTTTGGTATAGTTTTAGTAGGAATGG
>NW_012101366.1:4259035-4259459 GCF_000951045.1 Mandrillus leucophaeus
TTAAAGTCTGTTTTATCAGAGACTAGGATTGCAACCCCTGCTTTTTTTGGCTTTCCATTTGCTTGGTAAATCTTTCTCCATCCCTTTATTTTGAGCGTATGTGTGTCTTTGCACGTGAGATGGGTCTCCTAAATACAGCACACTGATGGACCTTGACTCTTTATTTAATTTGCCAGTCTGTGTCTTTTAATTGGAGCATTTAGCCCATTTACATTTAAGGTTAATATTGTTATGTGTGAATTTGAACCTGTCATTATGATGCTAACTGGTTATTTTGCCCATTTGTTTATGCAGTTTCTTCATAGTGTCGATGGTCTTTACATTTTGGTATGTTTTTGTAGTGGCTGGTACTGGTTTTTCCTTTCCATATTTAGTGCTTCCTTCAGGAGCTCTTGTAAGGCAGCGCTGATGGTGACTGGATATG
>NW_012101366.1:4260074-4263686 GCF_000951045.1 Mandrillus leucophaeus
GGTGTGCTGGGAGATCTGCTGCTCTCTTCAGAACCAGCAGGCAGGAACATTTAAGTCTGCTGAAGCTGTGCCCCAGTTGCCCCTTCCCCCAGGTGCTCTGTTGCAGGGAAATGGGAGTTTTATCTATAAGCCCCTGACTGGGGTTGCTGCATTTCTTTCAGAGATGCCCTGCCCAGAGAGGAGCAATCTAGAGAGGCAGTCTGGCTCCGGCGGCTTTGGGGAGCTGCAGTGAGCTCTGCCCAGTTCGAACTTCCCTCCACCCAGTTCAAACTTCCCATCTGCTTTATTTACACTGTGAGGGGAAAACTGCCTACTCAAGCCTCAGTAATGGTGGACGCCCCTCCCCCCACCAAGCTCGAGTGTCCCGGGTTGACTTCAGACTGCTCTGCTGGCAGTGAGAATTTCAGGCCAATGGATCTTAGCTTGCTGGACTCTGTGGGGTGGGATCTGCTGAGCTAGACCACTTGGTTCCCTGGCTTCAGCCCTCTTTCCAGGGGAGTGGATGGTTCTCTCACTGGCGTTCCAGGCACCACTGAGGTATGAAAAAAAAAAAAAAAAAACTCCTGCAGCTAGCTCAGTGTCTGCCCAAATATCCGCCCAGTTTTGTGCTTGAAACCCAAGGCTCTGGTGGCGTAGGCACCTGAGGGAATCTCCTGGTCTGAGGGTTGTGAAGACCATGAGAAAAGTGTAGTATCTGGTTGCGAAGATCGTGGGAAAAGTATAGTAACACCTGGGAAAAGTGTAGTATCAGCATTGGCCTGAAATTCTCGCTGCCAGCACAGCAGTCTGAAGTCAACCCAGGACACTCAAGCTTGATGGGGGGAGGGGCATCCACCATTACTGAGGCTTCAGTAGGCGGTTTTCCCCTCACAGTGTAAATAAAAAGTGCACCATCCCTCACGGCATGGTCCCTCATGGCTTCCCTTCGCTAGGGGAGGGAGTTCCTCAACCCCTTTAGCTCCCCCAGGTGAGGCGAAGACCCACCCTGCTTCTGCTCACCTTCCATGGGCTGCACCCACTGTCTAACCAGTCCCTGTGAGACGAACTGGGTACCTCAGCTGGAAATGTAGAAATCACTCACCTTCTCCTTTGGTCTCACCAGGGGCTGCACACGGGAGCTGTTCTTATTCAGCCATCTTGCCCAGGAATCCCTCTCTATAGTTCTGATGTGCTCAGAAAATCTTCAGATTCCAAGATGCCTTTCTCCAAGCTCAGAGAAAGAAGATAGACTCAGAGCTTCGCTCTGATAATTCGAGGGAGAGAATATTGGATTATAAGTCAGGGGTCCTGGGATCCAATCAAAGTTCAATACCTAGCTATACCCCCAGGTTGAGCCACGTTTTCCTCGCTTGTGTTGTAAGAGATTTGGAACAGAATTTCTCTAAAATCTCCTAGAGTTCTCATAGTTTGTGATTCTAAGACACCAGTCCCTCTAGGAAAGACAGAAAAGAGGCTTGGGAAAAGAGAGAGGGGGAGGGAAGTGATAGAGAGGGTACACATACTAAGCATTCACTTACTAGACTAATTCCCCAAAGAAAGGCCTGAGTCCTTAAAGCAAAGCAGTCTGGTGTATGAGAAAGAGGCTCCAAAGTCAGACAAGCCCAGGTCTAAATCCTATTTATACCCAAATTTGCTTTGTTGTCTTGGTCAGGCTGTCTGAGATCTATAATCCATGTTGACTAGAGATATCAGTGCATACGTCATAAGGCTGTGGTGAGAATTGCATGGGAAACTCACACACAGTGCTTCTCAGATGGCCCACTACTGCATGAAAAACACATAATTCCCTTCAATTCCTTCACTCCTAGTCATAAGAGGTGAGACAGTACAACGAGAAAGAGCATCTGTGATATTGTGATATAATAAGATTTTTTTTGGTCTTAATCCTTGGCTCCTGGCCAAAGACCCTAGAACTCTCGTAATTTCCTAAGTGATAGGAGCCATAGGAGCATCTTTTGTTGTAATATTTGATCTTTGCTCCCAGTTCCTAAAATAGCTCAGACCAATAAAGGTGAAAGGAACATCTTTTGTTATTGTTAACAGGCCCCTTTCAACCACACAGAGTTTATGTTTTACTAAGGTGGCTTTGGAGTAACCCCTGAGGATGGGGAGCTGGTTGCCAGGAAGACCAGCCAAGTAATTAAAGGGTTGAAACTTTCATCCCCAAGCCCTGACCTTTTGGGAGGAAGAGGGACTGCAGGTTGAGTTAATCACCAATGGCCAGTAATTTAATCAGTCATGCGTACATAAGGAAGCCTCTATAAAAACCCTAACTGAAGAGGTTAGAGAGTTTCCAGGTTCCTGAACATCTCCAGGTGCTGGTATGCATATAGGATATAGAGTTTAAAAACCCCATCTACCCCTGTAACTTGCCTTATGCATCTGTTCTATTTGGTTGTTCCTAAGTTGTACCTTTTATAATAAACCAGTAAAGAGTATGCACGTCCCTGAGTTCTGTGAGATATTGAGCAAATTCAGGAGAGGGTTGTGCGAAGCCCTGATTTGTAGCCAAGCTGGAGAGAAGTGCACATAACTTAGGAATCACTACTTGTGAATGACATCTAAAGTGGGGGACAGTCTTGTGGCAGCCAAACATTAGCAGTCGAAGGTATCTGAATCACACGGCATCAAAGTACGTTAGCGATGGTGAATCTATACAGATCTGCAGCAACCTCAATTCTTGCCTCCTCAGAAGAAAGAATTCAACCAGGGAGGCATAAGACAGAAGGAGATACCAAGACAAGTTTTAGAACAGGAATGAAAGTATATTCAATACTTTAGAGACCAAGGCAAGTTTTAGAACAGGAATGAAAGTGTATTCAAAAGCTTTAGAGCCAGAACAAAAGGAAAGTAGGGCCAAGCAGGTGACTTGAAAGACCACTGCACAGTTTTAACCTTTGACTTACAGTTTTATATATGGGTGTACTTCCAGGGTCTTGTATTCCTTCTTCCCTGATTCTTCCCTTGGGGTGGGCTGTCTTCACACATGGTGGCCTGCTAGCACTTGGAAGGGGGGCATGCACAGTGTATTTACTGGAGGTGTATGCTAGCTCACTTGAGACGTTCATCCCTTACCAGTCAAATGTCCCTAGGAGGTCATATACCAGTTAATCTCCACCGTTTTGACTCTTAGTATGCATGCTTGAGCCTACTCGTCCAACTCCTGAGATCTTCTCAGGAAGCTGCTGATCACCAGTTTCAGGTTTTTACTATCTTTGGGAGATGACCATTCCCTGGAGCCGGCTGTGACCAATTATTCTTTTAGAGTGACAGTTAACCACCTGACCATCACCTGATGGATACCTGACATTTCTGGTGGTGGGAGGGGCCTTTCCTATCCTGCTGATATCTGACCACCTACCTACCATGACAGGACGGAGCCTTTAATCCATGGAGTCTGTGGTAGCTCAAGGTAGTATCATAACTGAATTGTAGGATACCAAGTTGTTTTCTAGAGAGTTAGAGAATTAATGTGAGTGAAAAGACTGTACGTTTGGTGTCAGAAGTGTTGTGAATGTAGAAAAAATAAGGTTTTTCCTTTTTGTAGCATCCAGTAACCAAAGTTGGAACAGTTTCAGCAACAAAATACATGATAAGAATTTTGGGTTAAGC
>NW_012101366.1:4265206-4278406 GCF_000951045.1 Mandrillus leucophaeus
CCAGGATGGTCTCGATCTCCTGACCTCGTGATCCGCCCGTCTCGGCCTCCCAAAGTGCTGGGATTACAGGCTTGAGCCACCGCGCCCGGCCTAATTTTTGTACTTTTTAGTAGAGACAGGTTTCACCATGTTGACCAGGCTGGTCTTGAACTCCTGATCTCAGGTGATCCACCCTCCTTGGCCTCCCAATGTGCTGGAATTACAGGCATGAGCCACCATGCCTGGCCAAGGCGTCATGTCTTAATCAATGCCAAATCAAGAGACATTCTACAAAATCAATGACCAGTACTCTTCAAAAGTGTCCAGGTTACAAAAACCAAGGAAAGACTGAGACACTATAACCCGCTGGAAAAAATCAAGGAGACGTGACTACAAAATGTGGGGTCCTGGATTGGATCCTGGGACAGAAAAAAAGGATATTAGATGAAAAACTGGGGAAATCTAAATGAAATCTGTAGTTTACTTAATAGTATTTTACTATACCAATGTTAATTTCCTAGTTTGATCGTTGTACTCTGGTTATATAAGACGTTAATATTAGGGCAAGCTGGGTGAAAGGTGTATGGGAAATCTGTACTATTTTTGTAACTTTGAAAAGCTTGAAATTCTTTTAAAATTATATTTAAAAGTGAGACAGTGTATGGCAGATGCACCTGACACCAATAACCTAACTTATGCATACCCTGAAGAGTGATCCTATGGTCTAAGAAGAATGTGTGTTCAAAGTTCTGTGCTAAGGAATCCAGGAGTGGCCAACCCAGAGATTCACTCCTTATCTATGAAGGATGTTTAAATTCCTAGCCCTTAGAACACAGGTCATACAGGGGATTGAGGCCCTTTGTTTTGGGTTCAATGGAGGTTTCTAGGTAGAGGGTGCTAAGTAAAAAATGCCATGTCAACTGCATGCATTTTACAAATAGTAGAGGTTCTCCTGTTCAGCCCACCTCCACTGGACCACCCCTGTATGTAAGTACCCCCCAGTAAACCCTATGTCTCATTCACTATCTCTGGGTCTCTTCTTCATCCTCTTAGACACAGAATCATCCCTATTGTAGTCAGTGTAAGGGTCTGGCATGACAAACAGCAATGATCTTTGTCAGTACTACCCAAAGTATGTGAGACCAAACATTTAGAAATTGTTTTAGCAGTAGTTTTATGTCTATTGGACTTTAAAATTTTTTTTATTGGGACTGGGGCTTCTGTTTCTTTTTTTTTTTTCATTTTTTGTTTTTAGTTTTCTGAAACAGGACCTCACTCATGCCCAGGCTGGAGTGCAGTGGCACGATCACTGCTCACTGTAGCCTTGACCTCCCTAGGGTCAAGTGATCCTCCCACCTCAGCCTCCTCCTAAGTAGCTACAGGCGTGTGCCATCATACCCAGCTAATTTTTGTATTTTTTGTAGAGATGGAGTTTTGCCTGTTTCCTAGGCTGGTCTTGAACTCCTGAGCTCAAGCTATCTGCTTGCTTCAGCCTCCCAAAGTGCTGGGATTACAGGCATGAGCCACCGCGCCTGGCAACTGGGGCTTCCTGAAAAAGTAAAAAATAATAACAAGTAAGAAAGTAGTTAGAAGGGCTCTGCTGTGTCATTGTCCCTGAGAAGACTGTCCTTTATTTCACTGACTTTGTGGGAATTGTCATGCCCTCTCTCTACTTACCTATTTGTAACCAACACCAAAAGTGTACCAAATATATTACTCAGCATCCAAGGGACAAAAGATGACTAGAACCCAAGAAATGCATCCAAGGGACAAAAGATGACTAGAATCCACATTTCTTCGGCATTAGAAACTTTATAATGCTAAACTTGTATGTGTAGAGGTCTTCGGCTATCATTAGTGTCATGAATGGTCACTAATACTTACATATATATACACACACATATTTTCATTTTAAGAAATGAGGCCAGGCACAGTGGCTCATACCTGTAATCCCAGCACTTTGAGAGATCAAGGCTGGCAGATCGCTTGAGGTCAGGAGTTTGAGACCAGCCTAGGAAACATGGCAAAACCCCATCTCTACAAAAAATACAAAATTAGCTGGGTATGCTTGCTAAAAATTAGCCATGTGTGATGGTGCACAACTGTAATCCTACTCGGGAGCCTGAGGCAGGAGAATTGCTTGAACCCCCAGGCAGAGGTTGTAGTGAGCTAAGATTGCACCACGGCACTCCAGCCTGAGCGGCAGAGTGAGACTCTGTCTCAAAAATAAATAAATAAATAAAATAAAGAAATAAATAATGATTAAGCAACAAAGATATCTTAAAGAGTTGGAGTCAAACCAAGCCTGGAACTTTTCGTTTTGTTTTACAAATTCTATTCCAGCACTCAATCCTTAATCAGGTGTAACTACCTTTTAACTCTGATAATGCAGCAGTGAAATTGGAATTTGGATCTCTGACTTTATAAAAAATAGCACATTTCCAGTTTTGAAAAGGACTTTTTCTTTAAAAAATAATAATTTGAAGGACAATGATTCACCTGTTGTATTCTTCGAATAGACAATAAATAAAATTATAGCATTGCTTTCTTCCCCTCCACTTCTTTCTCCTCTTCTACCTCTGCTATACAAATTTTCAAAAAATATAACATCAATGTGAAATAGAAATGTTGCCATCCACTGTGAAGCAATGAAGTACAGTGTTCATTAAACCCACCAGTCCAAATAGAACCCTGAAATAGATTGTGGAAGTCACGGATTCATCTGCATAAAGCGTTTTCCTTTCCCCTATTCTGGTAAGAGAAGCCCTCACCTCTATGGGAAACAGGGAACATATCTCCCTATTTAGAAAGACTGCAGGGATGGGAAAGTCACCCAACTTTGGCCAGTCAGGCTCATTCTCAGGATTGTGCTGTACCCTTTCTCTAACAAACTGTAGGCTATGGCACAAACAGTGTATCCCTGGAGCACTGTAGGGTATCATGTATTTTACCAGAGGAAAGACATTTTCAGAGAATAAAGGCAACATAGGGAAAAGCAGAGTTAAGACATGTAGAGAGAGGAGATTGGACGGTTGGGGAGGAGAAAGAAAGCCAGAGAAAAAGACAGAGAGGAAACAAGACTGAGAAAAAGACGAGACAGAGAAAAAGAGAGGAAACAAGAAAGCAGAACAGAGAGGCTGAGGTTTTCAATAATGACATGTGGCACAAGAACCCCCATCTCTGCTGGAAGTCAGCAACTCTTCTGGACCCTTCCGTTACATGCCCAAGGATATCCCAATTTTTCTTCAGCTTGTTGCGGTTGTCATTCTGTCATTAAAAAAAAAAAAAAAAAATCATGTTGATGAGCATGACCCCTTTATGTGTCTAATCAAATGAAAGAAGGAACTAAGCTCTATAGCAACTGTTCTTGCCTTGACATTTGAATATACCTTTGAGCATGCAGCAGATCAGTCCAGTGAAATAGAAACTGGAACTCAGTTATAAGCTTTCCAGACAGGGCTTGTGCTACACAGGATTTCTAAGAAAGTAAATTTGACTTTGATGTTAGTTCCTCTTTAGTGTTCCCCCATATGACCAGATTCTCACTGCTCATGTGCAAGGGAGAGAAAAATCATCCGATATGTTTCATTAACATTTAAAATTTAATTAACTTACAGCTTACTCCTTCTGGTAACATAGCTGCATTTCACAAGGGTCAAGATCAATGTTTAATCTAAAGAAATGAATCTCTAATGCTGAAATCATGAGGACAGTGGTGCATGGATGAGGAAGCTATTTTCTGTCAAGGAAATTATCCTGCTATTTACATGAGGATACAAGTGACATTTTAGGTATCAGAAGCTTGTGCATCTCTTTAAAATCCAGATACGTGATCATGCAAAGGATCGACTCATTTTTCTTTTCTTAGAGTAGAATGAGGCATACAAGTTCAAAAAATAATTTAGAATTACTTCCATCAAATTCCTTCAAAATCCAAAGATATTAATGTCCCAATCCCGCTTGACTAACTGTCCTCAGGGACTTTTACCAGCAGGCGATTCTTGACTATACGGGTACGTAAGACATCAGGAGATAAATGTTCAAGCCTTAACTGTTCTTAATCAAAATAAAACCACATCCATGATTTCTGTTCATTCAAGTTACAATTTGTGCTGACAGGACACTAAACAGATACCTACTTTACGCAGTTAAATAATTAGAATATCTAGTAAAAATTTAAAAAACATTAACCATCTGAATTTCTGAAGAAGGTGAAGAATATTCTAGATTTCTTTGGAAAAATTTCTTCCTTTTCTTTTCCATCCATCATCCCTTCTTCCTGCCTCCTTCAATCAATTACTTGGTTAGTGTTTGTTGGGAAGCTAGTCAGTTCCAGGCACTGGGCTAAACACAAACATGAAAAGATGGGGTCCTCACTGTCATCCTTCTCTGTTGTTGAGTAACCAATCACCCACAAATCTAGCAACTTAAACCAACACACATTTATTACTTCCCCACTCAGTATATCAGAGAACAGCCTGGTGTGACAGGAATCTCTGCTCAGGGTCACCCATGGCCAGTAACCAGGTGTCAGCTGGGCTGGGAGCTTAGGTGCAGGCTCTAAGGAGAAATCCACTTCCAAACCCATTCAGGTTATGACAGAGGTTAGTACCCTGCAGTTACAGGACTGAAGTGCTTTCCATCCGAGATCCAGGACCTCCCTCAGCTCTTTGAAGCCACCCACATTCCTTTTCCCACCCACATTGAGCTCCTCAATCTTTAAGCAGTAATAGTGCCAAATGACTATTGTGCTTCAAACCTGACTGCCTCTATTACCACCAGCCAGAGAAAACTCCATTTTTAAAGATGTATGTTATTATGTTAGGCCCACCGGGCTAATCCAGGCTAGTCTCCCTCTATAACAAAACATAATCTCAAGCATGATAGCACATTCTGAAGTCCCAGGGACTCGGGAGGCACTTTGTTGGGGGCCACTTTAGAACTTCTGCCTACACATCTGCCATCAGATGCTCACACACTGGTGGGCACGAGCAAACGATAGCACTACAATAAGATAATTGTACAAAAGAGAGTGTGGTAAACAAAATGTCACACATACATAAGATGGAATACTATTCAGCCATAAAGGAAGAAAATTATGACATGCTGCAACATGGATGAACCTTGAGGACACTATGCTAAGTGAAATAAACCTATGATCCCACTTATATGCAGTACCTAGAACAGGCAAATTCATGGAGACAGAAAACAGAATAGAGGTTCCCAGGAATTGGCGGGAAGACGAATGAAGTTATTGTTTGATGGTTATAGAGTTCTGTTTGGGATAAAGAAAGTGTTCCGGAAATGGATAGTGGTGACAGTCACACAGCATTGAATCGTACACACAGTACTGAATCGTATACTTTAAAATGCTTTACATGGTAAACTTCATGTTCTGTATATTTTACCATAGTAACATAAAATTAAAATGTTGAAAAAATAGACTGGAGGCATAAGAAAAGAACAGCATAACTTGCTTCCTGAAAGAGCAAAGTGTCAGATTGGGCAGGAGATAAGATCAGATGGGTGTGGGTGAGAAGGGTGTGGACTGTGTGGTGGGAGGGACAATGTCATAATTTCAGTTCCCATTTTGGTTACCACACAGCTAAAGTAACTCGTTAATTTTGTCCAAACATGCCTTCCTTTCTTGCACTAGCTGCCTGGAAAGCAAACCTTATTTAGCAATCACTAATAGTCCTGGAACTTTGAGTGTTAATGACAGAGGTGTGAATCAAGTAGCTGCTATTTATTCAGTGTCACATCGGTGACCCCAAGTTCACCTTGCTTCTAGGAAATAGCAAGAAGGAAACACAGAGACTGAACACTGCTGAGCACTGTGCTTCCTTAGACAGCTTCAATGCCTCACAAAGACAATGCAAGTTAAGGAGCCATGAAACTGTTTTCGCCAGTTTTACCAATAAAACATTTGGGTCGTGAAAGTTTGAATAATTGTCCACATGCCAGGTAACAAGGAAAGTAAAGTACCTTCCCACGTTAGGGTCTTGTAATATGCTGCTCCCTCTACTTGGAATGCCTATCTACTTTCTCCTCCTGTCACCACCACCACCACCATCCACACACACACATCTGCGTAACATTCTGTATCTAATTCCTACCCATTAGTAAGCAAGGCTACCATGTTCAGCTTTATAGATTGTGTGCCGCAAAAGTCCCAGAATCACCATTCACATAGATTGCAATGTATGCCCTTGGAGTTGTGCAGTGCCCAACCTGCACAAACATACATGGCAAACCTCTCTCTCTCTCTCTCTTTTTTTTTTTTCTTTTTTTGTGGAAATGGAGTCTCGCTCTGTCACCTAGGCTGGAGTGCAGTGATGCAGTGATGCAATTTCGGCTCACTGCAACCTCCGCCTCCTAGGTTCAAGCGATTCTCCTGCCTTGGCCTCCTGAGTAGCTGGAATTACAGGTGCCTGCCATCATGCCCAGCTAACTTTTGTATTTTTAGTAGAGATGGGGTTTCACTATGTTGACCAGACTGGTCTCGAACTCCTGACCCCAAATGATCTGCCAGCCTCAGCCTCCCAAAGTGCTGGGATTACAGGTGTGAGCCACTCCACCCTGCCCATACATGACAAACCTCTCTCAAAGTTTTGGCTTAGGTGTACTTCCAGAGGTGGGCCGGGTTAGGTCTTCTCTCATATGCATCCGTATTCTCCTTTAAAGTGTCTAGTACAAGCCCACTTAAATAGTTATTTGCATAATTAATATTTTATATATGACTTCCCTACTAAACTGTAAGTTCAACAAAGGGAGAAATCACACATCTGCTTAACTCTTTTTGAACAAAGAAATAAGATAGAGCTGGGTTTATGTGAGTTCAAAGCAAGCATCTTTCAACTGTCACTTACTGGTGCCTGTGACTGTTGCATAAAAAAATATGGAACCCAAAGAATAATGTACTAACTCTTTAAAACTTAACTCTTGCTATTATTTCTTCTTTCTGTAACATGTTAGTTTTTTTTTTTTTTTGGTTTTTTTTTTTTTGCAATTTTACTAAAGGTGTCCATAATGATGTTTAACATGCCTATATTATCTGCTAAGGGGGCATTCTACAGAGCCACATTTTATACTAGAGGTAATTTTACTGAATTGAATGGTGTCCCCCCAAAATTCATGTCTGCTTGGAACCTCAGAAATGGGACCTTATTTGGAAATAGGGTTTTTGCATTTATAATTAGTTAAGACAAGGTCACAATGGATTAGGTGGCCCTAAATCCAATGATTGGTGTCTTAACAGAAGAGGAGACAGAGATTCAGGCACAACAACACTGGGGAAGGAAGACAGGAGGGAAGGAAGGGAAAGAAGGAGGGAAGAAGGCCATGTGATGACAGAGGCAAAGACAGGAGTGACGCAACTGCAAACTAAGGAACAATACTTGCCAGCAACCACCAGAAGCTAAAAAGAGACAAGGAAGGACTTCTCTAGAGCCTTTGGACAGAGAATGGTCCTGCCTACAACTGGATTTTGGAGTTCTAGCCTCTGGAACCATGATAGAATAACTTTCTGTTGCTTTAAGCCACTCAGTTTCCAGTTCTTTGCTAAAGCAATCCTAGGTGCTATAACAAATAAACCTCCAATTTTTAGTAGCTTAATGATAGAAATTTGAGACTCAGCGGTTATAGCCTACAGTAGGTGTTCGGGTATATTGGCGGCTGTGCTCCACATGGTAATTCAGTGATCCAGGCTTTTTAAATCTTGTGTTTCCACCACTTTCTAGGGCCCCTTTGTCTACAGAAAGGGGAAAAAGAGAGTTTAGAACACATCCCAGCTTTTTAAGTTGCCTTGACTTAGACGTGACAAAAATTTCTGCTCACGTTCCATTGGCAAGAACTGGTTAAATGGCCCCACTAGATAAAAGAGTAAATACAAGTGCTTTTGAGTGATAATTCTATATTGTGGAAGGGGAACACACATTTTGCTGGGCAATTTGCCATCTCTACTATACTGCCCTCCCAACCTCAGTTGATGTGGTCAGTCTGAGGAGTAATTTCATGCTTGGCATCAAACAATGAGCTTGATTAATCATATTCTTATTTTTTGGAATTTTGTTTTTGAACTTTAGAGAGAAGATCAGGTGTGGTGGCTCACGCCTGTAATCCCAGCACTTTGGGAGGCTGAGGCAGGCAAATCACTTGAGGTCAGGAGTTCAAGACCAGCCTGTCCAACATGGTGAAATCCTGTCCCTACTAAAAATACAAAAATTAGCTGGGCATGGTGGTGCACACCTGTAGTCTCAGCTACTCGGGAGGCTGAGGCAGGAGAATTGCTTGAACCCAGGAGGCAGAGGTTGCAGTGAGCTGAGATCACACCACTGCACTCCAGCCTGGGTGACAGAGTGAGCTCTGTCTCAAAAAATTAAAAAAAGAACCTCAGAAAGAATTTGGCACTTAGTAGTTCTCTTATATTGCAGCTTTTAGTTTGAATTTTTTAACCTCTTGCCTCAACTTCTTCCCAATCCCTGGGATCAGAGACTGTACCTGATTCATCTTTATACCTAACAAAATGTCTCGCCCAATGATTTACAGACGGCAGGATTTCACACATATTAGTATATGCATGCCTATATGAATGTATGAATTAGGAAGCATAAAGAGTAAAGAGTTATGGTACCTATAATTTTAATGTAGGTGATCTAAGTGACCATACTCAACTGTACTTAAAACATTATTTTATGGGGCTTGTACAGTGACATTTCTCCATTTGTAAAGAAATCAATCGCCAGATTTTAATTCTCAGTGTTTGACATGCTCTGTATTCAACAGTGCAGAACTATGTGTCAGAGGAAGTGATCACTCTCTATTTACATGCAACTTACTCAGGATTTTGCACAACAGTTTAACACTTGTCAATGCTAACGCGTCCTCAGCAAACAGCCACATCAGATGAATTATGGTTTTCTTCTCACGCTCAGAGCAGCAATAACCCACGGCCACGTCTAGTTAGAGCCTACAATTGTTAACTATCATTACAAGAGACTCAGCCTTAACACGAAAACATTTCATCAGCTCTTTGGTAAAAGGCTAAAATATCTGGGTTACTCGGTGTCATATCCAATTTTGTGTACTTCTGCGGGATAGCTAGAAGCAAAGTGAAGTTATTGGGGACTGTGAAGTATAATAAATGGACTCCTAGACAAGCTCCTTCAATGTCAGGGTACTGGGTATGTGTGTTATGAAATTAAAAGTATGTAGATGTATACACAGATATTTGTACTGTTGTAAATCAAGGTATATTCTTTCTTAGCTAAATTGGGATTTGCTTACCGATCTGCTCTTTTCCCCACGAAAGAGGTTGAGCTTTGTTTGTTTTCTTCCCTTCAAGAGCAGCACTGTATGATGCCACATAATTCCTAGAGATATCAGAAAGTAATCTTCTCTGTTCCCTCATGAGTGTCAAGAGCTAATCCCTGGGGGAAAGGGAAGAATTTTGAGATTTATCTGCTGTCTTTTTTAAACACTTTGCAAGTGAATTATTGCAATCTGCATGAGGCGCTCAAAATGACAACTCTCACTAAACGCTAACCATCATTCAATTGCTGAAGAAGAGGGCAAAGAAATATGACCGGTATAAAATGGGAGTCCTTTTCTTGAAGCCAAGAGAAGAAGAAGTTCATATAATTGTTCAATTCTGCCATAAGTCATTACATCGGAAGTGAAAATTTTAATCAAAGAAGGGACAGAGTTAAATGGGGGTATCTGACATGTTTTACTTTCACCAGTAGGACTGACAAATTTTAATAGGATTAAACGGCTGAGATTTCTTATGGTCAGGAAGTCTCCTTGAACAAGAAAGAGAAAATTTAGGTTGTCGGTCTTAGATACTTTTTGTCACTACTTCTCTACTTTAAAATCTATAACCAGGGGGAATCTAAAGGATAATTTTAAATGGTCCTTGGTGGAACAATACTGGTGTTCTCTTTTTCTATACCATGTAAAGGGAGGGAAATTTGCTCTTACCCGCCCAGTAGAAATAGCCCAACCATTCCTGCAATTAAAACTGATAAAATTTAGTCTGCTTCAGTGACACTATAGGAAGGAAAAGGAGAAAAAAACACACACACACACAATTACTCTAGAAACAGTAAAATGTACTCATGATAAATTGTCCTAGTGATATCACCTGTACTCAAGAAAGAAATATGACAAATGATAGATTCTTTTTCTTGTTTCCTAGGAGAAGGAAAAATAGCATATTTAAACATCACGACAATAACAAGTTTTATAGTAATAGAATTTTTTAGAGATATCTAAAGATAGTACCCCATTTGAGTAGCACGTATGTATCAGGCACTGCTCCAGGCACTTTCTGTCAATTATCACTGATATGCACCATCAACTAATAATAAGAATGGCTATATTACTATTCCCAGCTTACAGAAGAGGAAACTGTTGGTCAGTGAAGATCAGAAATGTGTCCAGAACATCACAGCTAGTAATTTGTGGTGCTAGCATTTTGTGATACTCAAAGCTGTGCTCTCTCCATCATATTACAGTAATTCCCAACACACTGGCCCCAGCATCACAGAAACAATCTAGGGTGAATCTTAGCTACATTACACAGAGCTAGATGGATAGAGGGAAATTTCTAGACATGATCTTCCCCTTTGTATGGGGTTCAGAGTTTCAGAACCATGCTGATATGAGCAAAATGAAAAAACATGTTTGGGTAACTGACATATACAAATTAAACTAATAGTCAGGTGTCCCCACACAAAATACCTCCTGTCATTACACTACTACCATGGAAATACAAGCTTTTCCCTTTTTAGGCTGCCTGTTATTTCCATGTGAGCCATTATGTGTGGGTTCTCAACATGGCTCATATTCTCTCATTGCTGGTGTCCTGCTGCAGAGGAGCATAAACTATAGGAACCCAAATCATGTATAAAAGTGCTATCTTGGCTGGGCACAGTGGCTCACGGCTGTAATCCTAGCACCTTGGGAGGCCAAGGCGGATGAATCACAAGGACAAGAGATCGAAGCCATCCTGGCCAACATGATGAAACCCCGTCTTTACTAAAAATACAAAAATTAGCAGGACATGGTAGTGCTCACCTGTAGTCCCAGCTACCTGGGAGGCTGAGGCAGGAGAATCGCTTGAACCCGGGAGGTGGAGGTTGTAGTGAGCCAAGATTGCACCACTGCACTCCAGCCTGGTGACAAAGGAAGACTCTGTCTTAAACAGACAAACAAACAAATAAATAAAGTGCGATCTTATTTCTCTGTTCTTTGGAAATTTCATTTTCCTGATCTTTTTGTTGCAGCTTCCCTCACCTCTCCCTCTCCCTCTCCCTCTTTTACAGTGCACTCCTTTTTGTCTACTGGTGTCTCTACCAGCCCTGAAAATTGAGAACCCTTGGGAACTTGTCACGGGGCTCTGAACCCATTCCATCATCCAAACAAAAATGGTTTTCTTCTAAAATATAGTGGCTCTGCATTTGAAGTCTTCCTGTCTGCCTGGATTAATCATTTTCTTGAGGTTGCGTGATAATTTTACATCTTTTCCAGCTGAGTTGACCTGTGTTGACAGATGAAAGCATTTTTGGTCACATCCTGTCTTCTTTAACCTTCATTCATATAACAATGCTTTCTGGTGCCTATGATCTCAATGTTTCTTCTACATACCTCTCTCCACTATCTTGGCTTTCTCTCTTATCTAGATTGTCTATCAAACCACCCTGTTATCTGCCTGACCATGTGTATTCCTACATCTACCAAACAGAAATCTTCTTACAGCTGTGTCTAATTTCAAAAGAGAAATATTTGCCATTAATACCACCATGAAGAAGTTCCCAAGCAACCCAATAAAAAATCCACAAACTATCTTTTTTTTAAAAATCCACAGACTTTGGTGTTGCCGAGAGCCTTTGCTGGAAGAATGCCTGACGTTGAATCTGATCACTGGCCACTACTTTGGCTTCCTGAGCAGTATTCTGCGTGTACATGTCAGCTGAGACCTCCTCTTCCAACCACTCTAATCAGATTGACTTGTTCCAATAAAAGGCCCTTGTAAGAAAAAAATTCAAATGGTCTTCTCTCTTTCCTCCTCCTTCCTTTTCTTACTTTTGTGTATAATCTGTACTCTCTGCAAAACACCTAACATTTACTTTGCTGTTGTGTTATGTGTCTCTTTTTATGTATAAGTTTTGTATCCCAACTAGACTAACGACTTCTTTAGGGAAGCAACATTGTCCTATAATCTTTATACTCCCAATACTGGTCTAGCATGAGAAAAAACAGATACTCAAAAACTGTTATTTAATTTTACTTAAATTTTCTCTGCAGGTAGATTTTAACTTTTTATAGCATCATTAGTTACTTTTGGTACTCTGAAGAGGAGCAGATTCTGCAAAATCCAAAAGCTTTTATTCATCATATGGAATTTAAGGAAAAGAAAAACAAAGGTGTGTCTGGGGACTTTGGCTGAGAAGAAGTGGCATTTAAATTTTTTCCACTAATCTCAGTATTGGCACCAAGTTAATATTTAGTTTCTGGAACTCTCATTTCACTTAGGTTCCATTACTCTTGCTCTCTCATCAAAAATGTGAATTCCTTATAGGATCATGCAGAACAGACACTTAAAATTTACTCATGAACTTCCTAATTCCAAGCAGTGGTCACCACAGTTAAAAATTTTCATTGTGAAATCTTAGAAAACAAAGATAATATCTAATCAAAACTATATAAATACTAAAGAAATAAAAAAATGTACATTTTATGTATCTGCAATAAATTTAACAAACATTAAGTAAAAATATAGTCACGTTTCTTGTCATTTTAATCTCTAGCAATTAGATTTTAATATATTCACTAAATGATTCAGGCAACTATACTACATAAATTCAAGATAGCTAAACTATAAACTTAAATAGCTAAATTTTTTTTTCTTTAAGATGGGTTCTTGTTTTGTCATTTAGGCTGGAGTGCACTGGTGCAGTCACGGCTCACTGTAGCCTCAACTTACTGAGCTTAGGTGATTATCCCACCTCAACCTCTTGAGTAGCTGGAACTACAGCTGCATGCCCAGCCAATTTTTTGTATTTTTAGTATAGACGGTATTTTGCCATGTTGCCCAGGCTGGTCTTGAACTCCTAGGCTCAAGTTGTTTGTCCACCTTAGCCTCTGAAAGTGTTGGGATTATAGATGTGAGCCACTGCACCTGGCCAATAGGTAGATCTTGCTTTGTATTTACTTTAAAAA